>NW_022263829.1:0-41679 GCF_002021735.2 Oncorhynchus kisutch
GGAGAGAGAAGAGGGATATGAGAGGTGAAGGGGGGAGAGGTGAGAGGGTATGAGAGGTGAAGGGGAGAGAGAGGGGATATGAGAGGTGAAGGGGGAGAGAGAGAAGAGGGATATGAGAGGTGTGAAGGGGGGAGAGAGAAGAGGGATATGAGAGGTGAAGGGGGGAGAGAGAGAGAGGGATATGAGAGGTGAAAGGGGGGAGAGAGAAGAGGGATATGAGAGGTGAAGGGGGGAGAGAGAGAAGAGGGATATGAGAGGTGAAGGGGGGAGAGAGAAGAGGGAATGAGAGGTGAAGGGGGAGAGAGAAGAGGGATATGAGAGGTGAAGGGGGGAGAGAGAAGAGGGATATGAGAGGTGAAGGGGGGAGAGAGAAGAGGGATATGAGAGGTGAAGGGGGGAGAGAGAAGAGGGATATGAGAGGTGAAGGGGAGAGAGAAGAGGGATATGAGAGGTGAAGGGGGGAGAGAAGAGGGATATGAGAGGTGAAGGGGGGAGAGAGAAGAGGGATATGAGAGGTGAAGGGGGAGAGAGAAGAGGGATATGAGAGGTGAAGGGGGGAGAGAGAGAAGAGGGATATGAGAGGTGAAGGGGGGAGAGAGAAGAGGGATATGAGAGGTGAATGGGGAGAGAGAAGAGGGATATGAGAGGTGAATGGGAGAGAGAAGAGGGATATGAGAGGTGAATGGGAGAGAGAAGAGGGATATGAGAGGTGAAGGGGGGAGAGAGAAGAGGGGTATGAGAGGTGAAGGGGGGGAGAGAGAAGAGGGATATGAGAGGTGAAGGGGGGAGAGAGAAGAGGGATATGAGAGGTGAAGGGGGGAGAGAGAAGAGGGATATGAGAGGTGAAGGGGGGAGAGAGAAGAGGGATATGAGAGGTGAATGGGAGAGAGAAGAGGGATATGAGAGGTGAATGGGAGAGAGAAGAGGGATATGAGAGGTGAAGGGGGGAGAGAGAAGAGGGATATGAGAGGTGAAGGGGAGAGAGAAGAGGGATATGAGAGGTGAAGGGGAGAGAGAAGAGGGATATGAGAGGTGAAGGGGAGAGAGAAGAGGGATATGAGAGGTGAATGGGGAGAGAGAAGAGGGATATGAGAGGTGAATGGGAGAGAGAGAAGAGGGATATGAGAGGTGAAGGGGAGAGAGAAGAGGGATATGAGAGGTGAAGGGGGGAGAGAAGAGGGATATGAGAGGTGAAGGGGGGAGAGAGAAGAGGGATATGAGAGGTGAAGGGGGGAGAGAGAAGAGGGATATGAGAGGTGAAGGGGGGAGAGAGAAGAGGGATATGAGAGGTGAATGGGAGAGAGAAGAGGGATATGAGAGGTGAAGGGAGAGAGAAGAGAAGAGAGGTGAGAGGGTATAAGGGGTGAAGGGGAGAGAGAAGAGGGATATGAGAGGTGAAGGGGGGAGAGAGAAGAGGGATATGAGAGGTGAATGGGAGAGAGAGAAGAGGGATATGAGAGGTGAATGGGAGAGAGAAGAGGGATATGAGAGGTGAAGGGGGAGAGAGAAGAGGGATATGAGAGGTGAAGGGGGGAGAGAGAAGAGGGATATGAGAGGTGAAGGGGGGAGAGAGAAGAGGGATATGAGAGGTGAAGGGGGGAGAGAGAAGAGGGATATGAGAGGTGAATGGGAGAGAGAAGAGGGGGGAGAGGGTATGAGAGGTGAATGGGAGAGAGAAGAGGGTATGAGAGGTGAAGGGGAGAGAGAAGAGGGTATGAGAGGTGAAGGGGAGAGAGAAGAGGGATATGAGAGGTGAATGGGAGAGAGAAGAGGGGAGATTTGAAGGTCCAAAGCAGCTTTTTTTCATCAATGTTAAAATCATTAACGCTGCATCGACAGTCTTGACTATTGACTAATTGGCGATTGCATTGGATAGACAAATAAAAGCCTTGTGTCCCACCCTCTTCTCTCTCTCCCCTTCACCTCTCATACCCTCTCCCCTTGTGTCCCACCCTGACCTTAGAGAGACGTTTTATTTATCTATTTGGTTAGGTCAGAGGGTGTGATGTGGGGTGGGAATTCTATGTTTTATTTTCTAGGTTTCTGTATTTCTATGTTTTGGCCGGGTATGGTTCTCAATCAGGAACAGCTGTCAATCATTGTCTCTGATTGGGAATCATACTTAGGCAGCCTTTTTTTCACCTTTCAGTGTGGGTAGTTGACTATAATTAGTGGCACTATAGCCCTGTCAGCTTCATGGTTTCAGCGTTTGTTGGTGACATTTTAAATTTAAAAAACGCTGCACTTTGGTCCACTTCTTTCGATGGCCGTGTGACACCTTGACTGTGAGAAGGTGCGACTATGCTTGGTTTTTAAATCAAATCAAATAAAATGGGAATAAACTTTCGTAACATTAGAGTTTCCACATAGGAAGTTTATCACCAAAAGCTTGTGGTTGTGGTTGTGCAACTTTCACTGGTGACATGTCGTCACGCCAAGACCTTAAAGAGCTTTTTATGACTCTGGAGGGGCCGAGCTAAAGTGGTCATTCAGCCTGGAGGAGTGGTGCCAAGGCTGCACACCAGAGCTCCAGTGCTCCCCCACAGCCCGGTTCATCCGGTGCCTCCTCCTGTAGGTCTCCCCAGCCTGGTGGGTCCTGTGGCAGCCCTGCGCACCAGGCTGTCTCTGCGTCTCCTCCCTCCAGCGACGCCCTCCAGTCCGGAGCCTCCAGCGACGCCCTCCAGTCCTGAGCCTGAACATAGAACGAGGGTCCCCAGTCCCAACAGTGGGCCAAGCCCCATGAGGACGCCTCCAAATGGTCAGCTGTTTGAAGTGTTAATCCGATTGGATAAAAAAAGAAAGACACCAAATAATATCTCTGGTTCAATGTGAGACAGGATATCAACACCATACCACTCCTGTCAGTGTTTCCGCTGCCCTTTCCATCATGTTTTCAAGGCCAAACCTCAAATATATCCTCCTACATATATGAGAGCATTAAATGCGAACCAGGCGTTAGGGGTAGAACATGCCAGTTTGTTTATGATTATTACAAACAAGAACAATTTTCAAAAAAGAAAACAGAACTCCACTTTGGGTTTAAATAAAGGACTTACCAGAAACAGTAGAAAATGTATAAATGAATAGCTATAAATAAATTACATACAAAACACATTAAACTACTTCTTTAAGCATGGCCTGTAAAATGGCCATAAGGAGTGCCTCCCTGGCAGTCTCCTCCTTCTCCTGTCTCCACATCTGTACCCTGGAGGGAGGGAGGAAGGAAATGACGACCGGTGCAGTGATGAAGTGGCAGCCCCTTCACCTCCATACCACTTCCAGGATAGAGGGGTGGATAAAAATATGGAAAATTATAACTTTCAGCATTGAACAAAGGCCTGTAGATTGTACCAATCACAGAACATTTCTCTGGAATATTTGAATCTCTCTAGCATGTGTATCTTCACATGAATGTTTTTTAAATATTTGTTTTACCTTTACTTATAACAGGGGTATTATACATTTATTTTACCTTTATTTAACTAGGCAAGTCAGTTAAAACCTCTTAGAACTACCCCTCCCGGATCCAGGAGAATTGTCATAAACTGACACTAATTAGCATAACGCAACGGACAAAGAAATATTACTAGAAAATATTCATATTCATGAAATCACAAGTGAAATATAGTGAAACACAGCTTAGCCTTTTGTTAATCACCTTGTCATCTCAGATTTTGAAATTATGCTTTAAAGCCAAAGCAAGACAAGCATTTGTGTAAGTTTATCGATAGCCTAGCATAGCATTATGTCCAGCTAGCAGTAGGCAACTTGGTCACAAAAATCAGAAAAGCAATCAAATTCAATTGTTTACCTTTGATGAGCTTTGGATGTTTTTACTCAAGAGACTCCCAGTTAGACAGCAAATATTAATTTTGTCCCAGAAATATTATTTTTATAGCTGAAATACCTCCGTTTGTACTTCACGTTTGGTTGAGAAATCCACCGGAAACTGCAGTCACGACAACGCCGAAAAATATTCCAAATTAGATCCATAATATCGACAGAAACATGGCAAACGTTTTTATAATCAATCCTCAAGGTGTTTTTCAAATATCTATTCGATAATATATCAACCAGGACAGTTGGCTTCCCAGTAGGAGCGAGAGAAACAATGGCCGCCTTTGTCTATTACGCACAAATCACTCTGAGAGCCACCAGCTGACCACTGACGCAATGTTGTCGTTCACGCTCCTTTTCAAAATAAAAGCCTGAAACGATGTATTGTGACACTAGACACATTAGGGAAGCCATAGAAAAAGGAATCTGGTTGATATCCCTGAAACTATGTATTGTGACACTAGACACATTAGGGAAGCCATAGAAAAAGGAATCTGGTTGATATCCCTGAAACGATGTATTGTGACACTAGACACATTAGGGAAGCCATAGAAAAAGGAATCTGGTTGATATCCCTGAAACGATGTATTGTGACACTAGACACATTAGGGAAGCCATAGAAAAAGGAATCTGGTTGATATCCCTGAAACTATGTATTGTGACACTAGACACATTAGGGAAGCCATAGAAAAAAGGAATCTGGTTGATATCCCTTTCAATGCTCAATAGGGACGCATAGGAACGCAGAGGTTTCTAAATAAGAGTCCCTTCCTGATTGGATTTTCTCAGGCTTTCGCCTGCAATATCAGTTCTGTTATACTCACAGACAATATTTTTACAGTTTTTGGAAACTTTAGAGTGTTTTCTACCCTAAGCTGTCAATTATATGCGTATCCTAGCATCTTGTCCTGACAAAATAGCCTGTTTACTTTGGGAACGTTATTTTTCCAAAAATGAAAATAGTGCCCCCTAGTTTCAAGAGGTTTAAGAACAAACTCTTATTTTCAATGACGGCCTAGGAACAGTGGGTTAACTGCCTTGTTCAGGGGCAGAAGGACAGCCTCGGAACAGTGGGTTAACTGCCTTGTTCAGGGGCAGAAGGACAGCCTCGGAACAGTGGGTTAACTGCCTTGTTCAGGGGCAGAAGGACAGCCTCGGAACAGTGGGTTAACTGCCTTGTTCAGGGGCAGAAGGACAGCCTCGGAACAGTGGGTTAACTGCCTTGTTCAGGGGCAGAAGGACAGCCTCGGAACAGTGGGTTAACTGCCTTGTTCAGGGGCAGAAGGACAGCCTCGGAACAGTGGGTTAACTGCCTTGTTCAGGGGCAGAAGGACAGCCTCGGAACAGTGGGTTAACTGCCTTGTTCAGGGGCAGAAGGACAGCCTCGGAACAGTGGGTTAACTGCCTTGTTCAGGGGCAGAAGGACAGCCTCGGAACAGTGGGTTAACTGCCTTGTTCAGGGGCAGAATGACGGCCTCGGAACAGTGGGTTAACTGCCTGTTCAGGGGCAGAATGACGGCCTCGGAACAGTGGGTTAACTGCCTTGTTCAGGGGCAGAATGACGGCCTCGGAACAGTGGGTTAACTGCCTGTTCAGGGGCAGAATGACGGCCTCGGAACAGTGGGTTAACTGCCTGTTCAGGGGCAGAATGATGGCCTCGGAACAGTGGGTTAACTGCCTTGTTCAGGGGCAGAAGGACAGATTTTTACCTAGTCAGCTCAGGGATTCAATCTTGCAACCTTTTGGTTACTAGTCCAACACTCTAACCACTAGGCTACCCTGTCGCCCCAGGTAGCCTGCATTATTCCTAATCATGGTAACATCCACATTAATGTAGAAGTGTTTAGAAACATATTCTATTCTTATTTACAATAAAAGCGACTCCAAAATGACACAATACACTATTTACCATTCATTTCTATTGGGCACAAAATAATCTGAAACACAACCAAAACCAACTGGTACAGCAACTGCTCGGCCTCCGACCGCAAGGCACTACAGAGGGTAGTGCGTACGGCCCAGTACATCACTGGAGCCAAGTTTCCTGCCATCCTGGACCTCTATACCAGGCGGTGTCAGAGGAAGACCCTAAAAATTATTAAAGACTCCATCCAACAAGTTTGTAGAGTCACAAGCTTGATTTTCAGTAACCAAGCACACCGTGAAGAGGGCACAGCAAAACCTATTCCCCCTCAGAAGACTGAAAATATTTGCCATGGGTCCTCAGATCTTCAAAAGGTTTTACAGCTGCACCATCGAGAGCATCACTGGTTGCATCACTGCCTGGTACAGCAACTGCTCGGCCTCCGACCGCAAGGCACTACAGGGGGTAGTGCGTACGGCCCAGTACATCACTGGAGCCAAGTTTCCTGCCATCCTGGACCTCTATACCAGGCGGTGTCAGAGGAAGACCCTAAAAATTATTAAAGACTCCAGCCACTCTTGTCATAGACTGTTCTTTCTGATACTGCACGACAAGCGGTACCGGAGTGCCAAGTCTAGGTCCAAGAGGCTTCAAATCAGCATCTACCCCCAAGCCATAAGACTCCTGAACAGCTAATCAAATGGCTACCCAGACTATTTGCATTTCCCCCTCTCCCTTATGCTGCTGCTATTCTCTGTTATTATCTATGCATAGTCACTTTAATAACTCTACCTACATGTACATATTACCTCAATTACCTCGACTTACCGGTGCCCCCACACATTGACTCTGTACCGGTACCCCCTGTATATAGCCTCCACATTGACTCTGTACTGGTACCCCCTGTATATAGCCTCCACATTGACTCTGTACCGGTACCCCCTGTATATAGCCTCCACATTGACTCTGTACCGGTACCCCCTGTATATAGTCTCCACATTGACTCTGTACCGGTACCCCCTGTATATAGTCTCCACATTGACTCTGTACCGGTACCCCCTGTATATAGCCTCCACATTGACTCTGTACTGGTACCCCCTGTATATAGCCTCCACATTGACTCTGTACCGGTACCCCCTGTATATAGCCTCCACATTGACTCTGTACCGGTACCCCCTGTATATAGTCTCCACATTGACTCTGTACCGGTACCCCCTGTATATAGCCTCCACATTGACTCTGTACTGGTACCCCCTGTATATAGCCTCCACATTGACTCTGTAACGGTACCCCCTGTATATAGCCTCCTCATTGACTCTGTACTGGTACCCCCTGTATATAGCCTCCACATTGACTCTGTACCGGTACCCCCTGTATATAGCCTCCACATTGACTCTGTACCGGTACCCCCTGTATATAGCCTCCACATTGACTCTGTACCGGTACCCCCTGTATATAGCCTCCACATTAACTCTGTATAGGTACCCCCTGTATATAGCCTCCACATTGACTCTGTACCGGTACCCCCTGTATATAGCCTCCACATTGACTCTGTACCGGTACCCCCTGTATATAGCCTCCACATTGACTCTGTACCGGTATCCCCTGTATATAGCCTCCACATTGACTCTGTACCGGTACCCCCTGTATATAGTCTCCACATTGACTCTGTACCGGTACCCCCTGTATATAGCCTCCACATTGACTCTGTACCGGTACCCCCTGTATATAGCCTCCACATTGACTCTGTACCGGTACCCCCTGTATATAGCCTCCACATTGACTCTGTACTGGTACCCCCTGTATATAGCCTCCACATTGACTCTGTACCGGTACCACCTGTATATAGTCTCCACATTGACTCTGTACCGGTACCACCTGTATATAGCCTCCACATTGACTCTGTACTGGTACCACCTGTATATAGCCTCCACATTGACTCTGTACTGGTACCCCCTGTATATAGCCTCCACATTGACTCTGTACTGGTACCCCCTGTATATAGCCTCCACATTGACTCTGTACTGGTACCCCCTGTATATAGCCTCCACATTGACTCTGTACCGGTACCACCTGTATATAGCCTCCACATTGACTCTGTACCGGTACCACCTGTATATAGCCTCCACATTGACTCTGTACCGGTACCCCCTGTATATAGCCTCCACATTGACTCTGTACCGGTATCCCCTGTATATAGCCTCCACATTGACTCTGTACCGGTATCCCCTGTATATAGTCTCCACATTGACTCTGTACCGGTATCCCCTGTATATAGCCTCCACATTGACTCTGTACCGGTATCCCCTGTATATAGCCTCCACATTGACTCTGTACCGGTACCCCCTATATATAGCCTCCACATTGACTCTGTACCGGTATCCCCTGTATATAGCCTCCACATTGACTCTGTACCGGTATCCCCTGTATATAGCCTCCACATTGACTCTGTACCGGTACCACCTGTATAAAGCCTCCACATTGACTCTGTACCGGTACCCCCTGTATATAGCCTCCACATTGACTCTGTACTGGTACCCCCTGTATATAGCCTCCACATTGACTCTGTACTGGTACCCCCTGTATATAGCCTCCACATTGACCCCCTGTATATAGCCTTGCTATTGTTATTTTACTGCTGCTCTTTAATTATTAATAACTTTAATTTCATTTTTTTTTGTATTTTTCTAAAAACTGCCATGTTGATTAAGGTCTTGTAAGTAAACATTTCACTGTAAGGTCTACACTTGTTGTATTCGGTGCATGTGACAAATAACATTTGATTTGATTTTCCAAATAACGTTTTAGGTCCTAGATATCACCTTCTATACTAAGAGTTTATGCACAAAAATTATGATCAGCTTATTTGAATTTCCTTGTGACTAACACTGTAAGATTGTATTTTATAACTTAGCTAGCCATGTTGTCATAGAACAGGCTTTCAGATAATGGATGATCTTTTACGGCTTTCTTCCTGGGAAGGAGAGGCGGACCAAAACGCAGCGTGGTTATTGTTCATGGTTCTTTAATAAGAAAACAGAACAGGATACAAAACAATAAACGTGAAAACCGAAACAGTCCTAACTGGTGCATAAAAAACAAAGACAGAAAACAACCACCCACAAACTACCCCAAAAATATGGCTGCCTAAATATGGTTCCCAATCAGAGACCATGATGAACACCTGCCTCTGATTGAGAACCACTCTAGGCAACCATAGACTTACCTAGACAACTAAACTGAACACAACCCCATAAATCTAATAAACTCCTAGACAAGACGAAACACAATAAATCACCCATGTCACACCCTGGCCTAACCAAAATAATAAAGAAAAGAAAGATAACTACGGCCAGGGCGGGACACTGTATGCCACATTATTGTAGCTATTAGGGTGACTCTTCACCAAACTAGAAAAAAATGCCTTGATTTGGGGGGGATAACTACGGCCAGGGCGTGACACTGTATGCCACATTATTGTAGCTATTAGGGTGACTCTTCACCAAACTAGAAAAAAATGCCTTGATTTGGGGGGGATAACTACGGCCAGGGCGGGACACTGTATGCCACATTATTGTAGCTATTAGGGTGACTCTTCACCAAACTAGAAAAAAATGCCTTGATTTGGGGGGGATAACTACGGCCAGGGCGTGACAGACATTTCCATGAATATTCTTATGTTACTGAATGTATCCAGAGTATTTCCAGATTTCATTATCAAAAAATGTGGTGAAAGGTACTGTAAATGTAAATGTGGTGAAAGGTACTGTAAATGTGGTGAAAGGTACTGTAAATGTGGTGAAAGGTACTGTAAATGTGGTGAAAGGTACTGTAAATGTAAATGTGGTGAAAGGTACTGTAAATGTGGTGAAAGGTACTGTAAATGTGGTGAAAGGTACTGTAAATGTAAATGTGGTGAAAGGTACTGTAAATGTGGTGAAAGGTACTGTAAATGTGGTGAAAGGTACTGTAAATGTAAATGTGGTGAAAGGTACTGTCAATGTAAATGTGGTGAAAGGTACTGTAAATGTGGTGAAAGGTACTGTAAATGTGGTGAAAGGTACTGTAAATGTAAATGTGGTGAAAGGTACTGTAAATGTGGTGAAAGGTACTGTAAATGTAAATGTGGTGAAAGGTACTGTAAATGTAAAATGCACATAAAATCAACAGCGTAATGTTTGGATTCAGTCTTAACTGTTTTGTCCTCACCTTTAGTTTAATAGTTTTCCCTTAATCTCCAACTGTTCCCTTTTGATTCCATGGTTATGCATTTACTTTCCACATTTGCTCTGTAAGAAACACTTCAGTTTAGCTCTATCAATACAATTCCCAATATCATAAAGGGTTAAGGACTCTAGCTTTAGGAAAGTTTTCTGGAAAGTTTGTCGTAGTCAGAAAGTCAGCTGAACTGTATAAAAGACCATCCCTGGCTGTAGAGAGAAACAGACAGACAGAGAGGAGGGAGAGACAGACTTCATCACTGACTCCAGATCTGAGGACAAACTCATCTGAATAACCACTCACACCAATTCAAACAGGTGAGTGGATTTAAAGCCTCTAATGACAAGGTTTAGATTCAGAGGAATATTTGTCAGATTTGCGACTTCGCAGATTTAAATTGTGTTTTTTCAAATCATAGTTTGGTATTTCAATTCAATCCAAAATCATTAGAGTGGTGTGACTTTTAAATTGTCACTAGTCTATTAACCAAACAAAGGCTTGGCAATTATCGGGATAATGGTAAAACGCAAAATATTTCACCTAATCATTATCTTTTGGTTCAACAGGTGTGTGTGTTGTTGAGAAGACTATGTAATCCCAATAATAATTAATAACAATTAGACTATAATTACAATATTAAGTAATAATAATAATCTAGTAATTGTTATTCTGTAATTCTGGAGACTTTCTGTGGAGAAGGTATAAAACCAGCAGGAAGTCTTTTTTATTTATTTTTTACTTCTGCCAAAAGTAAGGAGATAAGATTTTCTGGCCAACGGAAATTATTATTAATTATAATTTTAAAAAGCCCTTATAATAAATACACACACTCTGACACACACCTATCACAGGAAAAACATACACTTATAGAATACTGAAGGGTTAATGAACAAGTGATTGAGTGATTCAATATGTGAATGAGTGACTCATTATGTGAATGAGTGACTCAATATGTGAATGAGTGACTCATTATGTGAATGAGTGACTCAATATGTGAATCAGCGGTGAGACAAGGTCGTAATAAAGGGAAGGATAGAAAATACACTTGTGGTCATACTACCTTGAACACACCTGCCCTCGTCTGATCTTGGTGGCTGAGCAGGCTGAGCAGGGTTGGGGCTGGTTAGTACTTGGATGGGAGACCACCTGGAAATGCCAGGTGATGTAAACTCAAAACAATACATTTATAAAAGACATGAATGACCAGAAATAAAGTAGAAAATATTTTTTGTATAAAATAATATTTGTTGTTTGATGGGGACGGGACCGGGGAGCTGTCACTGAGAGATTATCATTACAGCGTTTACTGTGGAAGCTCTTGAGTCAGATGAAGGGGTCTACACAGTCTATTAAAATGGAGCTGACAGATCAAATCTCATTTTATTGGTGACATATATATACGTGTTTAACAGATGTTATTGCAGGTGTAGAGAAATGCTTGTGTTTCTAGCTCCAACAGTGCAGTAATATCTAACGAGTCATATCTAACAATTTCACAACAATCCAACACAAATCCGAAGTAAAGGAATGGAATTAAGAATAACAATGTCAGAGCGGCATAGACTAAGATACAGTAGAATAGAATACAGTATATACATATGAGATGAGTAATGCATAGACTAAGATACAGTATATACATATGAAATGAGTAATGCATAGGCTAAGATACAGTAGAATAGGATACAGTATGAGATTAGATACGTAAACATTATTAAAGTAGCCAGTGTTCCATTATTAAAGTGACCAGTGTTCCATTATTAAAGTGACCAGTGTTCCATTATTAAAGTGACCAGTGTTCCATTATTAAATCAAATCAAATCAAATTTATTTATATAGCCCTTCGTACATCAGCTGATATCTCAAAGTGCTGTACAGAAACACAGCCTAAAACACCAAACTGCAGGTGTAGAAGCATTAAAGTGACCAGTGTTCCATTATTAAAGTAGCCAGTGTTCCATTATTAAAGTGGCCAGTGTTCCATTATTAAAGTGGCCAGTGTTCCATTATTAAAGTGACCAGTGTTCCATTATTAAAGTGACCAGTGTTCCATTATTAAAGTGACCAGTGTTCCATTATTAAAGTGACCAGTGTTTCATTATTAAAGTAGCCAGTGTTTCATTATTAAAGTGGCCAGTGTTCCATTATTAAAGTAGCCAGTGTTCCATTATTAAAGTAGCCAGTGTTCCATTATTAAAGTAGCCAGTGTTCCATTATTAAAGTAGCCAGTGTTCCATTATTAAAGTAGCCAGTGTTTCATTATTAAAGTGACCAGTGATTTCAAGTCTACGTATATAGAGCAGCCACCTCTAAGGTGCAACTGGTAGCATTTTAACAGTCTGATGGCCTTCAGATAGAACCTGTTTTTCAGTCTCTCTTTTCCAGGTTTGATGCACCTGTACTGACCTCACCTTCTGGATGATAACGGGGTGAACAGGCCGTGGCTCTGTGGTTGTTGTCCTTATATTTTACAACATTGGGCTAATGAAAAAAGTGGAGTGGAATTCCCCTTAAATGTATAAAACTCACTAAAATGAGATTGTAACCTCTGAAAACCTTGTAACTTACTTGTATAAATATTAGTCACATACTGTAAATTATGCTTTGTGGTGTCAGGATTTCATGTTATTAGTGTATTGTGTTCTTGAGGTAATATGATGAAACTAGCTTGCTAGCATTTACAGGTTTTCCATACATTTTCCATATATTTAGAGGTTGGACGTTGGCATGTTGGGCGCACCGATTGGTGTCATCTTGTTCTTAAGTATGTGTTACGCCTGTGCTGGCTTGTCATCTCGTTAGTCAGAAGGTGTTACACCTGTCCTGGCTTGTCATCTCGTTAGTCAGAAGGTGTTACACCTGTCCTGGCTTGTCATCTCGTTAGTCAGAAGGTGTTACACCTGTGCTGGCTTGTCATCTCGTTAGTCAGAATGTTTTCCAACTGTGCTGGCTTGTCATCTCGTTAGTCAGAAGGTTTTCCAACTGTGCTGGCTTGTCATCTCGTTAGTCAGAAGGTGTTACACCTGTCCTGGCTTGTCATCTCGTTAGTCAGAAGGTGTTACACCTGTCCTGGCTTGTCATCTCGTTAGTCAGAAGGTTTTTCAACTGTCCTGGCTCATAGTGAGTGTCTTTTTGGTCCCAGTTGTTGTTTATAGTCAGCTTTCAGTGGACACCTCCATGAGTGTCTTTCAGAACCCCTCCTAGAACCCCACCTGTTTCGTTGTTGTTGTTAATGACTCTTTGTTAGTTTCCCCTTCTGTTTGAGCAACAGGTTTTGGTTTCTTGCGGGGGAACGTAACAAAATGGAGGCTCGTCCGGGATACGGTTTCCTCTAATCACCTAGTTGAAGCTCTACCGTGCCCAGATATTTTAGTGTTCAAAAACATTTCTGTCACTGACATCCAACTACCCAGAGGGGTTATGAGATAAGAGGAATCATTTTGAAAGTTGCATAAACACACAGGCTAATAATAAAATAAAATAAAATCATGGACTTTAAATTAGAACATTTGTGGAAAACTCTACATGGGAGATTCTAGATAAATGTACAAAGGCAATTCTGCTCATCATTGCAAAGCATTATGACATCAAAGTTGCACATGCCAGTAGTCCAACTGCTTTGGTTGAGGAGGAAATCCTTCCGGAGAGGGAGGGAAGGGTCCAACGGGTGGTAGAGGACACCCTAGACATGCAACTGAGGTACAACTAAAGGTCAAATGGGCACAAACTGAAATTAGAGCTTGAGCACCAGGAAAGAGAACGAGAATGTGAGGAGAGATTGGAGCAACAGAAATTCAGACTTAAGCACCAGGAAAGAGAAAGAGAATGTGAGGAGAGATTGGAGCAACAGAAATTCAGACTTTAGCACCAGGAAAGAGAAAGAGAACGCGAGGAGAGATTGGAGCAACAGAAAGTCAGACTTGAGCACCAGGAAAGAGAGAGAGAATGTGAGGAGAGATTGGAGCAACAGAAAGTCAGACTTGAGCACCAGGAAAGAGAACGCGAGGAGAGATTGGAGCAACAGAAAGTCAGACTTGAGCACAAGGAAAGGGAAAGAGAACATGCAACCAGACTAGAACATGAAGAATGTGTGCATGCCATTTGATTAAAAGAGATGGAGCTGGAAGTGCGATGAAAGGAGATCAAGTCAGGCCATCCTGCACCCTCAACAGAGTTTTATATTGGTTGGAACAGCCGACTTGTACCGCCTTTCAACGAAAAGGAGATGGACGTATATTTTACTCTGTTTGAGTTTCCATATCCCTAAAACGGCCACGAGATATTTGTTCACTGTTCCTCCAAAGTGTTCTTGTGGGAAAAGCAGGAAATGTACATCACTTTATCTCTTGGCCAGAGTTCAGATTATGACAGTAAAGCTGTGAAGCTGATATCCTTCTTGTGATTGGTGGTTTATGACAGTACAGCTGTGCAGCTGATATCCTTCTTTTGATTGGTGGTTTATGACAGTAAAGCTGTGAAGCTGATATCCTTCTTGTGATTGGTGGTTTATGACAGTAAAGCTGTGAAGCTGATATCCTTCTTGTGATTGGTGGTTTATGACAGTACAGCTGTGAAGCTGATATCCTTCAGGCTTACGAATTTGTCCCAGAAGCATACAGACTAGAGTTTCATAAAGGACGAAAGACAATCGCAAAGCCATGTTGAATTCATAAGGGAACATCCATGTATTTTTTGTGGAGGGGTATTAAGGACCTTGAGAATTTAAAGACACTCATACTTCTCGAGCAGTTCAAGAATTGCCTTCATGAAGGTGTACTACCTCAAACGACCTTCTCAAACAAAGCACCCAGTAGTTATCCACACCCCCTAGCCTACCAATGAAGGGGGTGTCATTCATTTGGGGAAATTATTTGGCTGGAGGGAAGGTCGTTACAAATCCTGAATTTGTATGGAATCCAGAGTAGAGGAAACTGATGGGTTATCAGAAATGTACCCTAGAGTGTTCCCAGCGTTATACATGCTATGTCTAAGAAAGTTGCAGGGAGAAAGGTTCGCAACAGTTGATACTTCAATGTCTAGGAAGGAGCTGATTTCTGAACAGTGTAAAGCCAACTCCTCTTTAGCCGCCTTTCCTTCCAGTTCTCTGCTGCCAATGACTGGAGCGAATTGCAAAATTCTTATATCTTATATAAGATAATAGAGACAGTGATATCTTATATCTGCCTGTGTTACCTACCGTCACCATTGACTATAGTCTTCCTTGAGAGCATAAGGAAAGCCCAGTACTCATTCGAGAGCATAAGGAAAGCCCAATAGACCCTGAACCTGTTGGTCAGCTGAGCAACTCAGAGATTCTGGAAAACATTGATGTATTTTTGGCACACCTACCTCCAGAGGAAAAAGGCAACATTGTTGCACTTCTTTTAGAATATAAGGGTTCATTCTCATATGTGCCAACTCAAACATTGACGTTGGGGACTCTGCCCAAACCAAACAACATGCCTATTGAGCGAATCCTGAAAAGAGAGAGAAACTCCGCAGTCAGGATGAGTTCATACTTGAGCACCGAATTTTACAACATGGCAACAGTCCGTGGAGTTTACCCTGTATATTAGTACCTTGAACATGAAAACAAATCTGTTGCAGCACCTTAGCATTATATTAGCACCTATGGAAGATGGGTCTCTGTGGTTCTGTTCCGATTTTCGGAAACTCAATGCCATTACTAAGTCGGACTCGTACCCTTTGCTCAGGGTCGATGATTGTGTGGACTGCGTTGGTGCTGCTAAGTACGCTAGCAAGTTCAATCTGCTGAAGGGATATTTGCAGGTCTCTCCGAATGTGCCAAATAATTGCCTGCATTTGTCACTCCTGATGACTTTTCCTTCTACCTCTTCCTCTGGGACTTCCTCTTCATCTCCCTTTCGGTTTGCTGGAACCCTTTGTGTCTCTGATGCTGCTGCGGATTTCCGTCGTCCATTTGCTTTGTACACTGATGCCAGCGATGTAGGAGCAGGGCTGCTTTGTACACTGATGCCAGCGATGTAGGAGCAGGGGCTGATTTGTACACTGATGCCAGCGATGTAGGAGCAGGGCTGATTTGTACACTGATGTAGGAGCAGGGCTGATTTGTACACTGATGTAGGAGCAGGGCTGCTTTGTACACTGATGCCAGCGATGTAGGAGCAGGGCTGATTTGTACACTGATGCCAGCGATGTAGGAGCAGGGCTGATTTGTACACTGATGCCAGCGATGTAGGAGCAGGGCTGATTTGTACACTGATGCCAGCGATGTAGGAGCAGGGCTGATTTGTACACTGATGCCAGCGATGTAGGAGCAGGGCTGCTTTGTACACTGATGCCAGCGATGTAGGAGCAGGGGCTGATTTGTCTTTACAGGGTATTGATGATAATTATTTTATTTAATCCATTTTAGAATAAGGCTGTAACGTAACAACATGTGGAAAAAGTCCAGGGGTCTGAATACTTTCCGAATGCACCATCTGTATATAGTGAATGCACCATAACCCCTCTGTATATAGTGAATGCACCATAACCCCTCTGTATATAGTGAATGCACCATAACCCCACTGTATATAGTGAATGCACCATAACCCCACTGTATATAGTGAATGCACCATAACCCCACTGTATATAGTGAATTTAAACAGTCTCTCTGCCTATCTCTCTCTCTTTCTCTCCTTCTCTCTCCCCCACACCTCTCACTTTCTCTCTCCCCCACACCTCTCACTTTCTCTCTCCCCCACACCTCTCTCCTTCTCTCTCCCCCACACCTCTCTCCTTCTCTCTCCCCCACACCTCTCTCCTTCTCTCTCCCCCACACCTCTCTCCTTCTCTCTCCCCCACACCTCTCTCCTTCTCTCTCCCCCACACCTCTCTCCTTCTCTCTCCCCCACACCTCTCTCCTTCTCTCTCCCCACACCTCTCTCCTTCTCTCTCCCCCACACCTCTCTCCTTCTCTCTCCCCCACACCGCTCTCCTTCTCTTTCCCCCACACCTCTCTCCTTCTCTTTCCCCCACACCTCTCTCCTTCTCTCCTCCCCACACCTCTCTCCTTCTCTCATCCCTTCTGTCTCGCCTCCCTCCCTTTAGGTCAGTAATGCCCTTATCAGCCCCTCCTCTCTTCTCCCTTCCTCTCCTCCTTCTGCTTTCTCAACTGGACTCCGCCCTCACCTGTCGTACTGCCAGCCAATCCCAGTGTGACTCCGCCTCCTTCGTCCCCGGTCACAACCTGGCAGGGGAGGGGTTTGATGTGGTGACCCTGAAACGTAAAGGGGCCTACCTGATCGACCTGAGGACCTACCTGTCCCCCAGTAAAACCTGTACACTGTGTAGTAACCCCCTACAGGGGAACGAGCTGCAGAAAATACCCCTGTCTGTTGTAGACTGGAGGCCCTACAGCCACTGTACTGAGGATATCTCCAGCCACTCTCATGCGTCTGTCAGGTGAGTAGGATGGTTTCTGACTGTTTACTTTGGATGGAAATTGGACAGGAAACATCTCTCCTCACCTCTCCTCTCCTCACATCCTCTCCTCCTCTCTTCCAGTAACCTGGCACAGTCCACTACCAACGAGATCTCTACAAAATGGAAGGGGGGTTTGAGTAATGAGGCGAAGGTGTCTGTAAGCGTACCTGTGGGACCTGTGAGTGTGAGTGTGGCGAAGGATGTGGGCGCTAGCATAGAGATGGGAGGGTCCCAGTCGGATGTAGCCATCTTTGCCACGACCAAGACCAAAGAGGACCTCCACTCTTTCTTCTCACAGAATCTCCGTTGCCGTCACTACAGGTAAAAATAACAATAATAATGATGATTTGTTAAACTTTTATTCCGCTACCCTTACAGATGCAACATTTCACATGTGACACAAAAAACCGCAACAAAATGTGAAAACAATATGATCTCATGTGATTTTATTTACATCACGGGATGCAAAATGTAAAAATGACAGAGATTTTACAGAGATATTAACTTCATTGGGATAGGGGGCAGCATTGGGACGTTTTGATGAAAAGCGTTCCCAGAGGATATTGGATATTGGATAGCTTTTCATCAAAACGTCCCAATAATTTGGGCACGCTTTTCATCAAAACATCCCAATGCTCTGGGCACGCTTTTCATCAAAACGTCCCAATGCTGCCCCCTATCCCAATGAAGTTGATATCTCTGTAAACACAACAGCCAGCAGGTATGTACATGCTTTGAGGATGCGGCTAGGGATGCCATTTGGGCCAGCAACCTTGTTACTCAGGCCCAGAAGCTAGAATATGCATATAATTAGTAGATTTACATAGACAACACTCGACAAATTCCCAAACTGTTAAAATAATGTCTGTGAGTATAACAGAACTCATATGGCAGGCAAAAACCTGAAAAAAATTCAACCAGGAAGTGTGAAATCTGACTTTTAAAAAAAAGTGATTGCCTATCCAATATCCTGTGTCTATGAGGTCAGATTGCACTTCCTAAGGCTTCCAGTAGATGTCAACAGTCTTTAGAAGTTGTTTCAGGCTTGTATTGTGAAAGGGGATCGAGTAAGAGCTGTTTCAACAAGTGGTCAGGCTGAAAGCCTTTAGTTCCGTGATCGCGAGCTTCGTTCCCTTTCCTTTCTAATGACAGAATTGTCCAGTTGGAAAATTATTGAAGATTTATGATACAAACATCCTAAAGATTGATTATATACATCGTTTGACATGTTTCTACAAACTTCAATGGAACTTTTTGGACTTTCGTCTGGACTTTGTGCCCGCACTTTGTGGATTTGGATTACTGGACTAAATGCGCAAATTTTAAAGGAGGTATTTGGACATAAAGATGAACTTTATCGAACAAAACACACATTTATTTTCTAACATGGAGACCTGGGAGTGCCATCAGATGAAGATCGTCAAAGGTAAGTGATTCATTTTAACGCTATTTCTGACTTTTGTGACACCTCTCCTTGGTTGGAAAACTTCCCAGAGAAGTTAAATCTCTCCCAATCCAAGTCTGCTGTCCCCACATGCTTCACGATGGCCACCTTTGTTCCTGTACCCAAGAAGGCAAAGGTAACTGAACTAAATGACTATAGCCCCTTAGCACTCACTTCTGTCATCATGAAGTGCTTTGAGAGACTAGTCAAGGATCATATCGCCTCCACCTTACCTGTCACCCTAGACCCACTTCAATTTGCATACCGCCCCAATAGTTTTGGACGATGCAATCGCCATCAGACTGTCCTATCCAATCTGGACAAGAGGAATACCTGTGTAAGAATGCTGTTAATTGATTATAGCTCAGCATTTAAACTCACAGTACCCTCCAAGCTCATCATTAAGCTTGAGGCCCTGGGTCTCAACCCCGCACTGTGAAATTGGGTCCTGGACTTCCTGACAGGCTGCCCCCAGGTGGTGAAGGTAGGACACAACATCTCCACTTCGCTGATCCTCAACACTGGGGCCCCACAAGGGTGCGTGCTCAGTCCCCTCCTGTACTCCCTATTCACAAATGACTGCATGGCCATGCACCCCTCCAACTCAATCATCAAGTTTGCAGACGACACAACAGTAGTGGGCTTGATCACCAACAACGACGAGACAGCCTACAGGGGGGTGGTGAGGGCACTCGGAGTGTGGTGTCAGGAAAACAACCTCTCACTCAACGTCAACAAAACAAAGGAGATGATTGTGGACCTCAGGAATCAGCAGAGGGAGCACCCCCCCCCCCCCCCAATCCACATCGACGGGACAACAGTGGAGACGGTATAACGTTTTAAGTTCCTCGGAGTACATCACTGACAAACTGAAATGGTCCACCATTTCAGCACCTCTTCAAACTCAGGAGGCTGAAGAAATTTGGCTTGCCACTCAAAACCCTCACAAAGAGCATCCTGTCGGGCTGTATCACCACTTGGTACGGCAATTGCACCGCCCACAACCGCAGGGCTCTCCAGAGGGTGGGGTGGTCTGCACAACGCATCACCGGGGGCAAACTACCTGCCCTCCAGGACATCTATAGCACTCGATGTCACAGGAAGGCCAAAAAGATCATCAAGGACACGAGCCACTGCCTGTTCACCACGTTACAATCCAGAATGCGATGTCAGTACAGGTGCATCAAAGCGGGGACCAAGAGACTGAAATATTGCTTCTATCTCAAGGCCATCAGACTGTTAAACAGCCATCACTAACACAGAGAGACTGCTGCCTACATACAGACTTGATATCAGTGGTCACTTTAATACATGGATCACTAGTCACTTTAATAATGCCACTTTAATGGTGTTTACATATCTTGCATTGCTCATCTCATATGTATATACTGTATTCTATACTATTCTACTGTATCTTAGTCTATGTATTACTCATCTCATATGTATATACTGTATTCTATACTATTCTACTGTATCTTAGTCTATGCATTACTCATCTCATATGTATATACTGTATTCTATACTATTCTACTGTATCTTAGTCTATGCATTACTCATCTCATATGTATATATTGTATTCTATACTATTCTACTGTATCTTAGTCTATGCATTACTCATCTCATATGTATATACTGTATTATATTCTACTGCATCTTAGTCTATGCATTACTCATCTCATATGTATATATTGTATTCTATACTATCTATTGCATCTTATGCTTATGCCTATGCTGGTCATCCATATATTAATATGTTTATATTCTTATTCCATCCCTTTACTTAGATATGTGTGTATCAGGTCATTGTTAAGGAATTGTTAGATACAGTGCCTTGCGAAAGTATTCGGCCCCCTTGAACTTTGCGACCTTTTGCCACATTTCAGGCTTCAAACATAAAGATATAAACTGTATTTTTTTGTGAAGAATCAACAACAAGTGGGACACAATCATGAAGTGGAACGACATTTATTGGATATTTCAAACTTTTTAACAAATCAAAAACGGAAAATTGGGCGTGCAAAATTATTTGCATTATTTAAAATCATTTGATTGTCCGGGTTTGATTAATTGCTCAACAGTCTCATGGCTTGGGTCTAGATGTTTTAAGGAGCCTTTTGGACCTAGACTTGGGTGACTGTAGTTTTTGAAACATTTTTGGGCCTTCCTCTGACACCGCCTAGTATATAGGTCCTGGATGGCAGGAAACTTGGCCCAGTGACGCACTGGGCAGTACACACTACCCTATGAAGAGCCTTACGGTCAAATGTCGAGCAGTTGCCATACGAGGCGGTGAGTCAACCGGTCAGGATGCTCTCGATGTTGCAGCTATATAACTTTTTGAGTATCTGGGGACCCATGCCACATATTTTCAGACTCCTGAGGAGGATATTGTTGTGCCCTCTTCAAGACTGGATTGTTGTGTTTGAACCATGATAGTTTGTTGGTGAAGTGGACACCATGGAACTTGAAACTCCCGACACGCTCCACTACAGCCCAACGATGCTCATCGGGGCCTCCTTTTCCTTTAGTCCACGATCAGCTCTATTGTTCTGCTCACAATGAGGGAGAGGTTGTTGTCCTGGCACCACACTGCCAGGTCTCTGACCTCCTCTCTATAAGCTCATCGTTGTCGGAGATCATGTGACTGTTGTGATGTCAGCAAATTAAATTATGGCATTGCAGTCGTGGGTGAACAGGGAGTACAGGAGGGGACTAAGCACGCACCCCTGAGGGGCTCCAGTGTTGAGGATCAGCGTGGCAGACGTGTTGTTGCCTACCTTTACCACCTGGGAGCACCCTGGAATTCCAGGAACCATTTGCAGAGGGAGGTGTTTAATCCCAGGGTCCTTAGCTTAGCGATGAGCTTTGTGGGGACTATGGTGTTGAACACTGAGCTGTGGTCAATGAACAGCATTCTCACATAGGCGTTCCTTTTGTTCAACTGGGAGAGGGCAGTGTGGAGTGCGATTGAGATTGCGTCATCTGTGGACCTGTTGGGGCGGTATGCGAATTGGATTGGGTCTAGGGTTTCTGGGATAATTGTGTTGATGTGAGCCATGAACAGCCTTTCAAAGCACTTAATGGCTAGCGACATGAGTGCTACAGTCTGTAGTCATTTAGGCGTAGATCGTGCCCCGCCCCCAGACATTAGGTGTCATGGACAATGGTACTCATTCTATCCATTCTAACCTCAAAAGACTTTACGACTTCAATGAAAGTTATGAAAGACTCTGTCGACTCTCTCCAGCAGACGGACAGGATTGCAACATAGAAGACAACATCGACACAAGGGCGTAAATATAAATATACATTTATAAAATTCCTTTATATATTCCTTTTCGAATGAGTGGCCGTTCATGGGCAAAGGATTTGCATTTCAATGAATATAATTATAGACCGTGTGTTATGAATCCATGTTGTCTTTCCCGCTCTTTCTCAGTCCCCCATTCCTTTGTCCACCAAGCCGTCATATCGGCTTAGCCAACTAGGGGATCCTCCCTATCATTGTTAGTAACCAATATCTACTGTTTGTTTGTTATGTATTTCTGTGATTATTTAGTATGGATGTGTATGGATGTGTATGGATGATTCATAGTAGAGGCTGGGTTTGTGCAGATAACCAAGAATTTCACGACATTTTAAATGAGACTGACGTGAGGTTAAGAATAATTAATAAATAGAAGACTAATTGATCAGATATTAAAATATCTGAAGAGTTACATTCAGAAAATTGTAACTTTGTAATCTGAACATTTTCCATGGTGCCCCGACTTCCTAGTTAATTAAGTTCACATGAGTTAGTTTAGTCACGTAATAATAACTACACATAGAGAATTGATTTGATAAAATAAGTGTTCAAATTTGATGATTCTAAAAACACAAAACTACCTAACATGGGCTAGTAGGTTATGACATGTACATATAAAGTACATGACTACCTCCAGGGGTGGTCAGGAAGATCATAATCAGATCACAATGCATCTTTCTAAATATGTGGGCACTTGAATGTGGACAAGATCAGGACAAAGGACACATGTTAGAACCAGGTATAAACAGGGTTTATGATATCTGGTTAGCCTAATTTACCTATCTAGCTAACATGGTGGGTTAAGATTTGTACATATACATGATACACTTCAAGGATATTTTATTCTATAAATTTCTATTGTTATTGGCCAGAGATTACAAAGAGTTTGAATTCTGGAGAAGAAAACCCAGAAGTTTGACGTAACCTGATGAACCTTGTTTGTTATTTAATTATATTACCTCAGGTGGGTTTGTTTATTGGAGATTATTGTCACAGGATGCATAACTACAACCTAAAATGGGGATCTTAGGTTATATGTTATATGTCAATTAATATGTTAACATTTTGTTCAAAATACAAAGGAGGCTGTCCAGGATTATCTGAAGGAGAATTCCCTCCCGAAGAGCACCGGGGAACTGCCCTGTGGGGATCGTTACTCTAATCTGGACTCAAACTGCTGCCTCAGGATGGTCTCACAGGGAAGACTGGTGGTGACAGTGGTCAGAGCCTGGGGACTGGTGGGGAGACTACTACTGGATAACAGGAGACACTGAAGGGTATGTTATGTTACTGCACAATTTCAGATCTCTACAGAGGTGTAGTGGAGGGTAAACACAGGTACACTGTTCAGTTCTCTAACAGAGGTGTAGTGGAGGGTAAACTGTTCAGTTCTCTAACAGAGGTGTAGTGGAGGGTAAACTGTTCAGTTCTCTAACAGAGGTGTAGTGGAGGGTAAACACAGGTAAACTGTTCAGTTCTCTACAGAGGTGTAGTGGAGGGTAAACACAGGTAAACTGTTCAGTTCTCTACAGAGGTGTAGTGGAGGGTAAACTGTTCAGTTCTCTAACAGAGGTGTAGTGGAGGGTAAACTGTTCAGTTCTCTACAGAGGTGTAGTGGAGGGTAAACTGTTCAGTTCTCTAACAGAGGTGTAGTGGAGGGTAAACACAGGTAAACTGTTCAGTTCTCTAACAGAGGTGTAGTGGAGGGTAAACACAGGTAAACTGTTCAGTTCTCTACAGAGGTGTAGTGGAGGGTAAACTGTTCAGTTCTCTAACAGAGGTGTAGTGGAGGGTAAACACAGGTAAACTGTTCAGTTCTCTAACAGAGGTGTAGTGGAGGGTAAACTGTTCAGTTCTCTAACAGAGGTGTAGTGGAGGGTAAACTGTTCAGTTCTCTACAGAGGTGTAGTGGAGGGTAAACTGTTCAGTTCTCTACAGAGGTGTAGTGGAGGGTAAACTGTTCAGTTCTCTAACAGAGGTGTAGTGGAGGGTAAACACAGGTAAAATGTTCAGTTCTCTACAGAGGTGTAGTGGAGGGTAAACTGTTCAGTTCTCTAACAGGTGTAGTGGAGTGTAAACACCGGTAAACTGTTCAGTTCTCTAACAGAGGTGTAGTGGAGGGTAAACTGTTCAGTTCTCTAACAGGTGTAGTGGAGGGTAAACACAGGTAAACTGTTCAGTTCTCTAACAGAGGTGTAGTGGAGGGTAAACTGTTCAGTTCTCTAACAGAGGTGTAGTGGAGGGTAAACTGTTCAGTTCTCTACAGAGGTGTAGTGGAGGCTAAACTGTTCAGTTCTCTAACAGAGGTGTAGTGGAGGGTAAACTGTTCAGTTCTCTAACAGAGGTGTAGTGGAGGCTAAACTGTTCAGTTCTCTACAGAGGTGTAGTGGAGGGTAAACACAGGTAAACTGTTCAGTTATCTTGTCCCTTTCACTAGGTTGTAGTAATGACAGTTTGTCCCTTTCACTAAATGTAAGATAACCAGCAAACTACAGTTTACTAATCTTGATGCTCAAACAAGCGTGATAATTTTCCATTACAAGCTTTTTATTCTCTATAGACTACACTCTTAAAAAAAGGGTTCCAAAAGGGTTACTCTGCTGACCCCACAGGAGAACCCTTTTTGGTTCCAGGTAGAACACTTTTTGGTTCCAGGTAGAATCCTCTGTGTAAAGGTTTCTATATTGAACTCAAAATATTTCTACCTGGAACCAAAAAGGGTTCTCCAAAGGCTTTTCCTATGGGGTCAGCCAAAGAACCCTGTTAGGTTCTAGATAGCACCTTTTTTTCTAAGAGTGTACTTTGTACACTATATAGGGAATAGGGATCCATTTGGGATGGCAAGCAATATGTGCCTACTGGAGTAGCCCATCTTCTCTCATTCCACGGAGGGCCGAGTGTCTACGGGTTCTCTCTCCTCTCTCATTCCACGGAGGGCCGAGTGTCTACGGGTTCTCTCTCCTCTCTCATTCCACGGAGGGCTGAGTGTCTACAGGTTCTCTCTCCTCTCTCATTCCACGGAGGGCCGAGTGTCTACGGGTTCTCTCTCCTCTCTCATTCCACGGAGGGCCGAGTGTCTACGGGTTCTCTCTCCTCTCTCATTCCCACGGAGGGCCGAGTATCTACGGGTTCTCTCTCCTCTCTCATTCCACAGAGGGCCGAGTGTCTACGGGTTCTCTCTCCTCTCTCATTCCACTGAGGGCCGAGTGTCTACAGGTTCTCTCTCCTTTCTCATTCCACGGAGGGCCGAGTGTCTACAGGTTCTCTCTCCTCTCTCATTCCACGGAGGGCCGAGTGCCTACGGGTTCTCTCTCCTCTCTCATTCCACGGAGGGCCGAGTGTCAACGGGTTCTCTCTCCTCTTTCATTCCACTGAGGGCTGAGTGTCTGCAGGTTTTCGCTCCTCCCTTGGAACCTGGGGGAGAATAAGAAGTGGAATAAGTAGTGGAATAAGTAGTGGAATAAGTGGGCTACAGATTATAACGCGTGTCAAACACATTCCACGGAGGGAAGAGAGACAACAAGAAGAAGACAGAATGACTATCGTGATAAAAGTTCTTTCAACCTTTTACACCAACATGTATCAAACTCATTCCACGGAGGGCCGAGTGTATACGGGTTCTCTCTCCTCTCTCATTCCACTGAGGGCCGAGTGTCTGACGGTTTTCTCTCCTCTCTCATTCCACCGAGGGCCGAGTGTCTGACGGTTTTCTCTCCTCTCTCATTCCACCGAGGGCCGAGTGTCTGACGGTTTTCTCTCCTCTCTCATTCCACTGAGGGCCGAGTGTCTGACGGTTTTCTCTCCTCTCTCATTCCACTGAGGGCCGAGTGTCTGACGGTTTTCTCTCCTCTCTCATTCCACTGAGGGCCGAGTGTCTGACGGTTTTCTCTCCTCTCTCATTCCACTGAGGGCCGAGTGTCTGACGGTTTTCTCTCCTCTCTCATTCCACTGAGGGCCGAGTGTCTGACGGTTTTCTCTCCTCTCTCATTCCACTGAGGGCCGAGTGTCTGACGGTTTTCTCTCCTCTCTCATTCCACTGAGGGCCGAGTGTCTGACGGTTTTCTCTCCTCTCTCATTCCACTGAGGGCCGAGTGTCTGCCGGTTTTCTCTCCTCTCTCATTCCACTGAGGGCCGAGTGTCTGCCGGTTTTCTCTCATCTCTCATACTTGATTGATGAATAAAGGTCACTAATTAGTAAGGAGATCCCCCTCACCTGGTTGTCTTAAGTCGTCATTGAAAGGAAAAATCTAAAACCAGTAAAGACTAGGTCCTCCATGGAATGACTTTGATCCTCTTGTGGCAGGCCATAGTATTTGAATCTTTCCAGTTTGTTTCCAACTTCCTGTTTCTCCACCTGCTACAGGTACGCTGTGGTCACCTACGGTTCCAAGTCCATTGAGACCGATGTGATTCCGTCCAACAATCCTGTCTGGAATGCTACCTTTGACATGGGTCCCTTTGACAAAGACCTGAGTCTAAAGGTGGCGGTCTGGGATGACGATCTTCATCCTGTGGATAAAGATGATATCCTGATTGACTGTACCATCAACCTTGAGCAGGGGACACACGGACACTGGTGTACCAACAGTGGGGAGGGCTTTTATTTCCTGTACACCCTCACCTGTGACCCTCACCTGACCGGGGACAAGTGTGAAAAATACAAACCTTTCAGAGCCACAACACACAAATCCTCCACCCCCACACTCCACTCTACTCCACTCTACAGTAAGAGTGTGCTCCTCTTTCCTACCTTTCCTGTCCAGAGTTCAACAGTCCTATACCTGTGGTTCTTTTACATACCTGTATAATGTAGCCCTCACAACACACTGGAGTAAATGCATCCCAGTCAGGGGGTCTGTTGCCTGTACAGCTCACCAGGAACAAGTTGGAAACAAGGGGAATAATTAGAATATGTTTTCCCCTGGGTGGTACTCGGTGCAGCTCCCCCCCCCCTCCCCAATCAACCATGTCTTTATCTGTCATGTATAATCAGGGAGTATATAGGGTTCAGATGACTATATAATGATTATTCACATCAAAGCTTGTCTGTGACCTCAACAAATAAAATGTTACCTTGTATTTTAATGGCGGCTGTCAAACAAATAAATACTGTATGTGTACTGTACATAAAAAACCTCTAAAACCTCTAAAGCCAAAGATGACGATGGTTTTGATAAAGTGTTCTTTAAAACACATGAATATGTTTTAACTTCACCAATAATACATCCGATTAATCAGTAGTAATCTAAGTACTAATCAGTAGTAATCTAAGTACTAATCAGTAGTAATCTAAGTACTAATCTAAGTAATCTAGTATTAGCATTAGTCAGCTGCTGTTACCACCATGTTCAAGTCAATAATTATATACCTTCTGTGTTCGGCCTAGTATGGTTCTCAATCAGAGGCAGGTGTCGTTAGTTGTCTCTGATTGAGAATCATACTTAGGTAGCCTGGGTTTCACTGTGGTTTTGTGGGTGATTGTTTCCGTGTCTATGTTAGTTGCTTGTCTCAGCACAGTTCTCATTATAGCTACACGGTACTGTTTCGGTTTTTGTTCACGTTTATTGTTTTTGTATTTTAGTGTTCAGTTTATGACGTTCAAATAAACAATATGGACACTTACGACTCTGCGCATTGGTCCTCTGATCCTTCTCGCTACTCCTCCTCAGAAGAGGAGGAGGAAAACCCTTACACTGAGCAATTCACTGATCATTTGAATACTAGTGATTTCTCATTGTAACCCATACAATTTGACAGAGATGTTATTTGTTGGAGATGGTTGAATAAACATTTGACAAAGGGGAAGTGACAGGAGCTGTGTTTTATATATTTGCTAAAAGCATTTGATACTGTAAATCACAGAATACTACCCTCTAATCTAGGAAGGTTAAAAATTATTCCCCCAATGCTTTAAAATGGATGGATTAGTTGATCTGACAGAATGCAGTGTTAGAATCAACCAGAAAGTCTAATTGTCTGGCAACTGTGCAATGGGGTCCCACAAGGATCCGTTTTAAGGTCTTTACACTTTAGCTTATATATAAAAGACATGCTTCATGTGTCACGGTGTTGATATATAATATGCAGATGATGTTGTTATATACACATGCAGCTAGTGAAAAATAATGTCTGCCCAGGGACAACAGATAGACAGTTGTCTCAATCTGGAATATTTATAGAAATGTTAATTTATGTGCTTTGTCCCTGTTAAATAAATATATAAATCAAATTACTGTAGTTGTGGTGTTTTACTAACTCAGTCTGTCCTATAGATGGCAGCACTGCTACAGCTGCAGTAACTCAGTCTGTCCTATAGGTGGCAGCACTGCTACAGCTGCAGTAACTCAGTCTGTCCTATAGATGGCAGCACTGCTACAGCTGCAGTAACCCAGTCTGTCCTATAGATGTTAGCACTGCTACAGCTGCAGTAACTCAGTCTGTCCTATGGGTGGCAGCACTGCAACAGCTGCAGTATACAGTATGTCCTATAGATGGCAGCACTGCTATGGCTGCAGTAACTCAGTCTGTCCTATAGGTGGCAGCACTGCTACAGCTGCAGTAACCCAGTCTGTCCTATAGATGTTAGCACTGCTACAGCTGCAGTAACTCAGTCTGTCCTATGGGTGGCAGCACTGCAACAGCTGCAGTATACAGTATGTCCTATAGATGGCAGCACTGCTATGGCTGCAGTAACTCAGTCTGTCCTATAGGTGGCAGCACTGCTACAGCTGCAGTATACAGTATGTCCTATAGACGGCAGCACTGCTACAGCTGCAGTAACTCAGTCTGTCCTATAGATGTTAGCACTGCTACAGCTGCAGTAACTCAGTCTGTCCTATGGGTGGCAGCACTGCAACAGCTGCAGTATACAGTATGTCCTATAGATGGCAGCACTGCTATGGCTGCAGTAACTCAGTCTGTCCTATAGGTGGCAGCACTGCTACAGCTGCAGTATACAGTATGTCCTATAGACGGCAGCACTGCTACAGCTGCAGTAACTCAGTCTGTCCTATAGATGTTAGCACTGCTACAGCTGCAGTAACTCAGTCTGCCCTATAGATGTTAGCACTGCTACAGCTGCAGTAACTCAGTCTGTCCTATGGGTGGCAGCACTGCAACAGCTGCAGTATACAGTATGTCCTATAGATGGCAGCACTGCTATGGCTGCAGTAACTCAGTCTGTCCTGTAGATGGCAGCACTGCTAGAGAGATACATTATATTTTATGGCATCCATCAGCCACAGATCTAGGAGCAATTTAACCTATACACATAATCCGAACCATTGGGCCTACTCAACCCCAGCCCTATGTTCCCCCAGCCCTATGTTCCCCCAGCCCTATGTTCCCCCAGCCCTATGTTCCCCCAGCCCTGTGTTCCCCCAGCCCTGTGTTCCCCCAGCCCTATGTTCCCTCAGCCCTATGTTCCCTCAGCCCTGTGTTCCCTCAGCCCTGTGTTCCCTCAGCCCTGTGTTCCCTCAGCCCTGTGTTCCCCCAGCCCTGTGTTCCCCCAGCCCTGTGTTCCCCCAGCCCTGTGTTCCCCCAGCCCTGTGTTCCCTCAGCCCTGTGTTCCCCCAGCCCTGTGTTCCCCCAGCCCTGTGTTCCCCCAGCCCTGTGTTCCCTCAGCCCTGTGTTCCCTCAGCCCTGTGTTCCCTCAGCCCTGTGTTCCCTCAGCCCTGTGTTCCCCCAGCCCTATGTTCCCCCAGCCCTGTGTTCCCCCAGCCCTATTTAAAAATATATATATTGTACCTTTATTTGATCAGGTTAGTCTCATTGAGATACAATGTATATTGTACAACAGAGATGTGGCCACACACAAGGTTTCAAACATTTCCAACACATTATACACAAAGCACTACCATTTAAAAACAGACATTAAAACATTGAGCAAGATGCTTTTGAGGAGTTATGGTGCATCTAGGGGTCCAAACATTGGCAGCCCCATACTTCATTATCCAGCATAGTTTTCACCCTAGCTTTTACCCAGAGTATACAGAGTGTAGATATAATTAACATTCCAATTGTTTCATTCAAAAAGTTTGACAACATATCAATTGTCTTAGTTTAGGAAGATTGTTTCCAGATAATACATGACATGTCATACCCTCAATCCTGTTGGCCCAGCGGACCTCATGTGGTCACAACATTAATATCAGTGATAACCATATTTAGCTACCTCAGATATGTTGCTATCGTAACAAAATACCATCTGTCTCCATGTTTATAGTTCCCTCCCCTATGTCATGTACTGATTCACTGTAACCCCCATGTTCCAGAGAACTACATTACCCAGAATGCACGGGGGGAAGGGTTTTTGTTAGCTTGAATCTGCTGAGAGGCACTTCATATGACCTGTTCATTTCCCACCATTAAACCTGTAAACCTGTCTGGACTTTTATTTTGTTTGGTGTCTGATGCTTTCGCTGCGGGTGGGTTCGAGGTAAACGTGGAGTGTGTTCAGTTCAATAAACGTTGCATGACAGTTTGTATTGAACCACCCATTTCACCTAAACGACGTGCTGCATCCTTTGATGGCCTTTGAGATACAGTATGTTTGCTCCATTTGTGTGGGTGAGGTGAGGTGTAACCTGATCAATTTGGATGGTGAGGTGTAACCTGATCAATATGGGTGGTGAGGTGTAACCTGATCAATTTGGATGGTGAGGTGTAACCTGATCAATATGGGTGGTGAGGTGTAACCTGATCAATTTGGATGGTGATGTGTAACCTGATCAATATGGGTGGTGATGTGTATCCTGATCAATATGGGTGTTGATATGTGACCTGATCAATATGGGTGGTGAGGTGTGACCTGATCAATATGGGTGGTGAGGTGTGACCTGATCAATATGGGTGGTGAGGTGTGACCTGATCAATATGGGGGGTGAGGTGTGACCTGATCAATATGGGTGGTATAATGTGACCTGATCAATCTGGGTGGTGAGGTGTAACCTCATGAAAATGGGTGGTGAGATGTGACCTGATCAATGTGGTTGGTGAGGTGTGACTGGACAAATATGGATTGTGAGATGTGACCTGATCAATATGGGTGGTGAGATGTGACCTGATCAATAAAGAGATGATGTGTGACCAGACCAATATGGGTGGTGAGGTGTAACCTGATTAATATGGGTGGTGAGGTGTGACCTGATTAATATGTGTGGTGAGGTGTGAACTTATCAATATGGGTGGTGATGTGTGACTGGACCAATATGGGTGGTGAAGTGTGACCTGATCAATATGGGGGGTGAGTTGTGACCTGATCAATATGGGTGGTGAGCTGTGACCTGATCAATATGGGTGGTGAGGTGTGACCTGATCAATATGGGTGGTAATATGTGACCTGATCAATATGGGTGGTAAGGTGTGACCTGGTCAATATGGGTGGTGAGGTGTGACCTGATCAATATGGGTGGTGAGATGTGACCTGATCAATATGGGGGGTGAGGTGTGACCTGATCAATATGGGTGGTATAATGTGACCTGATCAATCTGGGTGGTGAGGTGTAACCTCATGAAAATGGGTGGTGAGATGTGACCTGATCAATGTGGATGGTGAGGTGTGACTGGACAAATATGGATGGTGAGATGTGACCTGATCAATATGGGTGGTGAGATGTGACCTGATCAATAAAGAGATGATGTGTGACCAGACCAATATGGGTGGTGAGGTGTAACCTGATTAATATGGGTGGTGAGGTGTGACCTGATTAATATGTGTGGTGAGGTGTGAACTTATCAATATGGGTGGTGATGTGTGACTGGACCAATATGGGTGGTGAAGTGTGACCTGATCAATATGGGTGGTGAGGTGTGACATGATCAATATGGGTGGTGAGCTGTGACCTGATCAATATGGGTGGTGAGGTGTGACCTGATCAATATGGGTGGTAATATGTGACCTGATCGATATGGGTGGTGCGGTGTGACCTGATCAATATGGGGGGTGAGGTGTGACCTGATCAATATGGGTGGTATAATGTGACCTGATCAATCTGGGTGGTGAGGTGTAACCTGATAAATATGGGTGGTGAGTTGTGGCCTGATCAATGTGGGTGGTGTGTTGTGACCTGATTAATCTGGGTGGTGAGGTGTAAACTCATAAAAATGGGTGGTGAGATGTGACCTGAATAATATGGATGGTGAGGTGTGACCGGACCAATATGGGTGGTGAGGTATGACCTGTTTAACATGGGTGGTGACGTGTGACCTGATTAATATGGGTGGTGACGTGTGACCTGATTAATATGGGTGGTGAGGTGTGACCTGAACAATATGGGTGGTGATATGTGACCTGATCAATATGGGTGGTGAGATGCGACCTGATTAATATGGGTGGTGAGGTGTGACCTGATCAATATGGGTGGTGAGGTGTGACCTGATTAATATGGGTGGTGAGGTGTGACCTGATCGATATGGGTGGTGGGGTGTGACCTGATCAATATGGGTGGTGATATGTGACCTGATCAATATGGGTGGTGGGGTGTGACCTGATCAATCTGGGTGGTGAGATGTGACCTGATCAATATGGGAGATGAGATGTGACCTGATCCATATAGTGATGATGTGGGACCAGACCAATATGGGTGGTGAGGTATGACCTCATTGATATGGGTGGTGAGGTGTGACCTGATCAATATAGGTGGTGAGATGTGACCTGATCAATGTGGATGGTGAGGTGTGACTGGACCAATATGGATGGTGCATTGTGACCTGATCAAATGGGGGTGAGGTGTGACTGGACAAATATGGGTGGTGAGGTGTGACCTGATTAATATGGGTGGTGAGATGTGACCTGATCAATGTGGATGGTGAGGTGTGACTGGACCAATATGGATGGTGCATTGTGACCTGATCAAATGGGGGGGTGAGGTGTGACCTGATCGATATGGGTGGTGGGGTGTGACCTGATCAATATGGGTGGTGATATGTGACCTGATCAATATGGGTGGTGGGGTGTGACCTGATCAATCTGGGTGGTGAGATGTGACCTGATCAATATGGGAGATGAGATGTGACCTGATCCATATAGTGATGATGTGGGACCAGACCAATATGGGTGGTGAGGTATGACCTCATTGATATGGGTGGTGAGGTGTGACCTGATCAATATAGGTGGTGAGATGTGACCTGATCAATGTGGATGGTGAGGTGTGACTGGACCAATATGGATGGTGCATTGTGACCTGATCAAATGGGGGTGAGGTGTGACTGGACAAATATGGGTGGTGAGGTGTGACCTGATTAATATGGGTGGTGAGATGTGACCTGATCAATGTGGATGGTGAGGTGTGACTGGACCAATATGGATGGTGCATTGTGACCTGATCAAATGGGGGGGTGAGGTGTGACTGGACCAATATGGGTGGTGAGGTGTGACCTGATTAATATGGATGGTGGGGTGTGACCTGATTAATATGGGTGGTGAGGTGTGACCTGATCAATATGGGTGGTAATATGTGACCTGATCAATATGGGTGGTGAGGTGTGACCTGATCAATATGGGTGGTGAGGTGTGAACTTATCAATATGGGTGGTGATGTGTGACTGGACCAATATGGGTGGTGAAGTGTGACCTGATCAATATGGGTGGTGAGGTGTGACATGATTAATATGGGTGGTGAGGTGTGACCTGATCAATATGGGTGGTAATATGTGACCTGATCGATATGGGTGGTGAGGTGTGACCTGATCGATATGGGTGGTGGGGTGTGACCTGATCAATATGGGTGGTGATATGTGACCTGATCAATATGGGTGGTGGGGTGTGACCTGATCAATCTGGGTGGTGAGATGTGACCTGATCAATATGGGAGATGAGATGTGACCTGATCCATATAGTGATGATGTGGGACCAGACCAATATGGGTGGTGAGGTATGACCTCATTGATATGGGTGGTGAGGTGTGACCTGATCAATATAGGTGGTGAGATGTGACCTGATCAATGTGGATGGTGAGGTGTGACTGGACCAATATGGATGGTGCATTGTGACCTGATCAAATGGGGGTGAGGTGTGACTGGACAAATATGGGTGGTGAGGTGTGACCTGATTAATATGGGTGGTGAGATATGACCTGATCAATGTGGATGGTGAGGTGTGACTGGACCAATATGGATGGTGCATTGTGACCTGATCAAATGGGGGGTGAGGTGTGACTGGACCAATATGGGTGGTGAGGTGTGACCTGATTAATATGGATGGTGGGGTGTGACCTGATTAATATGGGTGGTGAGGTGTGACCTGATCAATATGGGTGGTAATATGTGACCTGATCAATATGGGTGGTGAGGTGTGACCTGATCAATATGGGTGGTGAGGTGTGAACTTATCAATATGGGTGGTGATGTGTGACTGGACCAATATGGGTGGTGAAGTGTGACCTGATCAATATGGGTGGTGAGGTGTGACATGATTAATATGGGTGGTGAGGTGTGACCTGATCAATATGGGTGGTAATATGTGACCTGATCGATATGGGTGGTGAGGTGTGACCTGATCAATATGGGTGGTGAGATGTGACCTGATCAATATGGGTGGTGAGGTGTGACCTGGTCGATATGGGTGGTGGGGTGTGACCTGATCAATATGGGTGGTTATATGTGACCTGATCAATATGGGTGGTGGGGTGTGACCTGATCAATCTGGGTGGTGAGATGTGACCTGATCAATATGGGAGATGAGATGTGACCTGATCCATATAGTGATGATGTGGGACCAGACCAATATGGGTGGTGAGGTATGACCTCATTGATATGGGTGGTGAGGTGTGACCTGATCAATATAGGTGGTGAGATGTGACCTGATCAATGTGGATGGTGAGGTGTGACTGGACCAATATGGATGGTGCATTGTGACCTGATCAAATGGGGGTGAGGTGTGAATGGACAAATATGGGTGGTGAGGTGTGACCTGATTAATATGGGTGGTGAGATGTGACCTGATCAATGTGGATGGTGAGGTGTGACTGGACCAATATGGATGGTGCATTGTGACCTGATCAAATGGGGGGTGAGGTGTGACTGGACCAATATGGGTGGTGAGGTGTGACCTGATTAATATGGATGGTGGGGTGTGACCTGATTAATATGGGTGGTGAGGTGTGACCTGATCAATATGGGTGGTAATATGTGACCTGATCAATATGAGTGGTGAGGTGTGACCTGATCAATATGGGGGGTGAGGTGTGACCTGATCAATATGGGTGGTATAATGTGACCTGATCAATCTGGGTGGTGAGGTGTAACCTGATAAATATGGGTGGTGAGTTGTGGCCTGATCAATGTGGGTGGTGTGTTGTGACCTGATCAATCTGGGTGGTGAGGTGTAAACTCATAAAAATGGGTGGTGAGATGTGACCTGAATAATATGGATGGTGAGGTGTGACCGGACCAATATGGGTGGTGAGGTATGACCTGTTTAACATGGGTGGTGACGTGTGACCTGATTAATATGGGTGGTGAGGTGTGACCTGAACAATATGGGTGGTGATATGTGACCTGATCAATATGGGTGGTGAGATGCGACCTGATTAATATGGGTGGTGAGGTGTGACCTGATCAATATGGGTGGTGAGGTGTGACCTGATTAATATGGGTGGTGAGGTGTGACCTGATTAATATGGATGGTGGGGTGTGACCTGATTAATATGGGTGGTGAGGTGTGACCTGATCAATATGGGTGGTAATATGTGACCTGATCGATATGGGTGGTGAGGTGTGACCTGATCAATATGGGTGGTGAGATGTGACCTGATCAATATGGGTGGTGAGGTGTGACCTGATCGATATGGGTGGTGGGGTGTGACCTGATCAATATGGGTGGTGTATGTGACCTGATCAATATGGGTGGTGGGGTGTGACCTGATCAATCTGGGTGGTGAGATGTGACCTGATCAATATGGGAGATGAGATGTGACCTGATCCATATAGTGATGATGTGGGACCAGACCAATATGGGTGGTGAGGTATGACCTCATTGATATGGGTGGTGAGGTGTGACCTGATCAATATAGGTGGTGAGATGTGACCTGATCAATGTGGATGGTGAGGTGTGACTGGACCAATATGGATGGTGCATTGTGACCTGATCAAATGGGGGTGAGGTGTGACTGGACAAATATGGGTGGTGTGGTGTGACCTGATTAATATGGGTGGTGAGATGTGACCTGATCAATGTGGATGGTGAGGTGTGACTGGACCAATATGGATGGTGCATTGTGACCTGATCAAATGGGGGGTGAGGTGTGACTGGACCAATATGGGTGGTAGGGGTGACCTGATTAATATGGATGGTGGGGTGTGACCTGATTAATATGGGTGGTGAGGTGTGACCTGATCAATATGGGTGGTAATATGTGACCTGATCAATATGGGTGGTGAGGTGTGACCTGATCAATATGGATGGTGCATTGTGACCTGATCAAATGGGGGGTGAGGTGTGACTGGACCAATATGGTTGGTGAGGTGTGACCTGATCAATATAGGGGGGTGAGATGTGACCTGATCAATATGGGTGGTGTGGTGTGACCTGATTTATATGATGGTGAGGTTTGACCTGATTAATATGGGTGGTGAGGTGTGACCTGATTGATATGATGGTGAGGTGTGACCTGATTAATATGGGTGGTGAGATGTGACCTGATCAATAAAGAGATGATGTGTGACCAGACCAATATGGGTGGTGAGGTGTAACCTGATTAATCTGGGTGGTGAGATGTGACCTGATCAATATGGGTGGTGAGGTGTGACCTGATCAATATGGGTGGTGAGATGTGACCTGATCAATATGGGTGGTGAGGTGTGACCTGATCGATATGGGTGGTGGGGTGTGGCCTGATCAATCTGGGTGGTGAGATGTAACCTGATCAATATGGGTGGTGAGATGTGACCTGATCCATATAGTGATGATGTGGGACCAGACCAATATGGGTGGTGAGGTATGACCTCATTGATATGGGTGGTGAGGTGTGACCTGATCAATATAGGTGGTGAGATGTGACCTGATCAATGTGGATGGTGAGGTGTGACTGGACCAATATGGATGGTGCATTGTGACCTGATCAAATGGGGGGTGAGGTGTGACTGGACCAATATGGGTGGTGAGGTGTGACCTGATCAATATAGGGGGGTGAGATGTGACCTGATCAATATGGGTGGTGTGGTGTGACCTGATTTATATGATGGTGAGGTTTGACCTGATTAATATGGGCGGTAAGGTGTGACCTGATCAATATGGGGGGTGAGGTGTGACCTGATCAATATGGGTGGTGAGGTGTGACCTGATCAATATGGGGGGTGAGGTGTGACCTGATCAATATGGGTGGTGAGTTGTGACCTGATTGATATGATGGTGAGGTGTGATCTGATTAATATGGGTGGTGAGGTGTGACGTGATTGATATGGGTGGTAATATGTGACCTGATCAATATGGGTGGTGAGGTGTGACCTGATCAATATGGGTGGTGAGATGTGACCTGATCAATATGGGTGGTGAGGTGTGACCTGATCGATATGGGTGGTGGGGTGTGACCTGATCAATATGGGTGGTGATATGTGACCTGATCAATATGGGTGGTGGGGTGTGACCTGATCAATCTGGGTGGTGAGATGTAACCTGATCAATATGGGTGGTGAGATGTGACCTGATCCATATAGTGATGATGTGGGACCAGACCAATATGGGTGGTGAGGTATGACCTCATTGATATGGGTGGTGAGGTGTGACCTGATCAATATAGGTGGTGAGATGTGACCTGATCAATGTGGATGGTGAGGTGTGACTGGACCAATATGGATGGTGCATTGTGACCTGATCAAATGGGGGGTGAGGTGTGACTGGACCAATATGGGTGGTGAGGTGTGACCTGATCAATATAGGGGGGTGAGATGTGACCTGATCAATATGGGTGGTGTGGTGTGACCTGATTTATATGATGGTGAGGTTTGACCTGATTAATATGGGTGGTGAGGTGTGACCTGATTGATATGATGGTGAGGTGTGACCTGATTAATATGGGTGGTGAGGTGTGACCTGATTGATATGATGGTGAGGTGTGACCTGATTTATATGATGGTGAGGTTTGACCTGATCAATATAGGGGGGTGAGATGTGACCTGATCAATATGGGTGGTGTGGTGTGACCTGATTTATATGATGGTGAGGTGTGACCTGATCAATATAGGGGGGTGAGATGTGACCTGATCAATATGGGTGGTGTGGTGTGACCTGATTTATATGATGGTGAGGTTTGACCTGATTAATATGGGTGGTGAGATGTGACCTGATCAATAAAGAGATGATGTGTGACCAGACCAATATGGGTGGTGAGGTGTAACCTGATTAATCTGGGTGGTGAGATGTGACCTGATCAATATGGGTGGTGAGATGTGACCTGATCCATATAGTGATGATGTGTGACCAGACCAATATGGGTGGTGAGGTGTAACCTGATTAATATGGGTGGAGAGGTTTGACCTGATTAATATGTGTGGTGAGATGTGACCTGATCAATATGGGTGGTGAGATGTGACCTGATCAATATGGGCGGTGAGGTGTGACCTGATCAATATGGGTGGTGAGGTGTGACCTGATCAATATGGGTGGTGATATGTGACCTGATCAATATGGGTGGTGGGGTGTGACCTGATCAATATGGGTGGTGAGATGTGACCTGATCAATATGGGTGGTGAGATGTGACCTGATCCATATAGTGATGATGTGTGACCAGACCAATATGGGTGGTGAGGTATGACCTCATTAATATAGGTGGTGAGATGTGACCTGATCAATGTGGATGGTGAGGTGTGACTGGACCAATATGCATGGTGCATTGTGACCTGATCAAATGGGTGGTGAGGTGTGACTGGACCAATATGGGTGGTGAGGTGTGACCTGATCAATATAGGGGGGTGAGATGTGACCAGATTAATATGGGTGGTGAGGTGTGACCTGATTGATATGATGGTGAGGTGTGACCTGATTAATATGGGTGGTGGAGGTGTGACCTGATTGTTATGGGTGGTAAGGTGTGACCTGATCAATATGGGGGGTGAGGTGTGACCTGATCAATATGGGGGGTGAGGTGTGACCTGATCAATATGGGTGGTGAGTTGTGACCCGATTGATATGATGGTGAGGTGTGACCTGATTAATATGGGTGGTCAGGTGTGACCTGATTGATATGATGGTGAGGTGTGACCTGATTAATATGGGTGGTGAGATGTGACCTGATCAATAAAGAGATGATGTGTGACCAGACCAATATGGGTGGTGAGGTGTAACCTGATTAATATGGGTGGTGAGGTGTGACCTGATTAATATGTGTGGTGAGGTGTGAACTTATCAATAAGGGTGGTGATGTGTGACTGGAAAAATATGGGTGGTGAGATGTGACCTGATCAATATGGGTGGTGAGGTGTGACCTGATCAATATGGGTGGTGAGATGTGACCTGATCAATATGGGTGGTGAGGTGTGACCTGATCGATATGGGTGGTGAGGGTGTGACCTGATCAATATGGGTGGTGATATGTGACCTGATCAATATGGGTGGTGTGACCTGATCAATCTGGGTGGTGAGATGTGACCTGATCAATATGGGTGGTGAGATGTGACCTGATCAATATGGGTGGTGTGACCTGATCAATATAGGGGGGTGAGATGTGACCTGATCAATATGGGTGGTGTGGTGTGACCTGATTTATATGATGGTGAGGTTTGACCTGATTAATATGGGCGGTAAGGTGTGACCTGATCAATATGGGGGGTGAGGTGTGACCTGATCAATATGGGTGGTGAGGTGTGACCTGATCAATATGGGGGGTGAGGTGTGACCTGATCAATATGGGTGGTGAGTTGTGACCTGATTGATATGATGGTGAGGTGTGATCTGATTAATATGGGTGGTGAGGTGTGACGTGATTGATATGGGTGGTAATATGTGACCTGATCAATATGGGTGGTGAGGTGTGACCTGATCAATATGGGTGGTGAGATGTGACCTGATCAATATGGGTGGTGAGGTGTGACCTGATCGATATGGGTGGTGGGGTGTGACCTGATCAATATGGGTGGTGATATGTGACCTGATCAATATGGGTGGTGGGGTGTGACCTGATCAATCTGGGTGGTGAGATGTAACCTGATCAATATGGGTGGTTGAGATGTGACCTGATCCATATAGTGATGATGTGGGACCAGACCAATATGGGTGGTGAGGTATGACCTCATTGATATGGGTGGTGAGGTGTGACCTGATCAATATAGGTGGTGAGATGTGACCTGATCAATGTGGATGGTGAGGTGTGACTGGACCAATATGGATGGTGCATTGTTGACCTGATCAAATGGGGGGTGAGGTGTGACTGGACCAATATGGGTGGTGAGGTGTGACCTGATCAATATAGGGGGGTGAGATGTGACCTGATCAATATGGGTGGTGTGGTGTGACCTGATTTATATGATGGTGAGGTTTGACCTGATTAATATGGGTGGTGAGGTGTGACCTGATTGATATGATGGTGAGGTGTGACCTGATTAATATGGGTGGTGAGGTGTGACCTGATTGATATGATGGTGAGGTGTGACCTGATTTATATGATGGTGAGGTTTGACCCTGATCAATATAGGGGGGTGAGATGTGACCTGATCAATATGGTGGGGTGGTGTGACCTGATTTATATGATGGTGAGGTGTGACCTGATCAATATAGGGGGGTGAGATGTGACCTGATCAATATGGGTGGTGTGGTGTGACCTGATTTATATGATGGTGAGGTTTGACCTGATTAATATGGGTGGTGAGATGTGACCTGATCAATAAAGAGATGATGTGTGACCAGACCAATATGGGTGGTGAGGTGTAACCTGATTAATCTGGGTGGTGAGATGTGACCTGATCAATATAGTGGTGGAGATGTGACCTGATCCATATAGTGATGATGTGTGACCAGACCAATATGGGTGGTGAGGTGTAACCTGATTAATATGGGTGGCGAGGTTTGACCTGATTAATATGTGTGTGAGATGTGACCTGATCAATATGGGTGGTGAGATGTGACCTGTGGTGAGGTGTGACTGATCATATTGGGTGGTGAGGTGTGACCTGATAAATATGGGTGGTGATATGTGACCTGATCAATATGGTGGTGGGTGTGCACTGATCAATATGGGTGGTGAGATGTGACCTGATCATATGGGTGGTGAGATGTGACCTGATCCATATAGTGATGATGTGTGACCAGACCAATATGGGTGGTGAGGTGTGACCTGATTAATATAGGTGGTGAGATGTGACCTGATCAATGTGGATGGTGAGGTGTGACTGGACCAATATGGATGGTGCATTGTGACCTGATCAATGGGTGGTGAGGTGTGACTGGACCAATATGGGTGGTGAGGTGTGACCTGATCAATATAGGGGGGTGAGATGGTGACCTGATCAATATGGGGTGAGGTGTGACCTGATCATATGTGGTGAGGTGTGACCTGATAATATGGGTGGTGAGGTGTGACCTGATTGATATGGTGGTGAGGTGTGACTGATCAATATGGGGGGTGAGG
>NW_022263830.1:0-41689 GCF_002021735.2 Oncorhynchus kisutch
AGTGGAGGACTCAGAGCTCTGAGGCTGTACAACCAGGGAGGAGATGGGAGTGGAGGACTCAGAGCTCTTACAACAGTAGGACTCAGGGAGGAGAATGGGAGTGGAGTGAGGACTCAGATCTCTGAGGCTGTACAACCAGGAGAGATGGGGAGTGGAGGACTCCAAGCTCTGAGGCAGTACAACCAGGGAGAGATGGGAGTGAGGACTCAGAGCTCTGAGGCTGTACACACCAGGGAGGAGATGGGGAGTGGAGGACTCAGAGCTCTGAGGCAGTAAAACCAGGGAGGAGATGGGGAGTGGAGGACTCAGAGCTCTGAGTGCAGTACAACCAGGAGGAGATGGGGAGTGGAGGACTCAGAGCTCTGAGGCTGTACAACCAGGTGGAGATGGGGAGTGGAGGACTCAGAGCTCTGAGACAGTACAACCAGGGAGGAGTTGGGGAGTGGAGGACTCAGAGCTTCTGGGGCAGTACAACCAGGGAAAGAGGATGGCGAGTGGAGGACTCAGAGCTCTGAGGCAGTACAACCAGGGAGGAGATGGCGAGTGGAGGACTCAGAGCTCTGAGGCAGTACAAACCAGGGAGGAGATGGGGAGTGGAGGACTCAGAGCTCTGAGGCAGTACAACCAGGGAGGAGATGGGGAGTGGAGGACTCAGGGCTCTGAGGCAGTACAACCAGGGAGGAGATGGGGAGTGGAGGACTCAGAGCTCTGAGGCTGTACAACCAGGGAGGAGATGGGAGGACTCAGAGCTCTGGGAGGACCTGGGAGGAGATGAGGGTGGAGGACTCAGAGCTCTGAGGCAGTACAACCAGGGAGGAGATGGGGAGTTGAGGACTCAGAGCTCTGAGGCTGTACAACCAGGGAGGAGATGGGAGTGGAGGACTCAGAGCTCTGAGGCAGTACAACCAAGGAGGAGATGGGAGTGGAGGACTCAGAGCTCTGAGGCAGTACAACCAGGAAGAGATGGGGAGTGGAGGACTCAGAGCTCTGGGAGGGCGAGGGAGGAAATGGGGAGTGCAGGACTCAGAGCTCTGAGGCAGTACAACCAGGGAGGAGATGGGGAGTGGAGGACTCAGAGCTCTGGGAGGACCAGGGAGGAGATGGGGAGTGGAGGACTCAGAGCTCTGGGAGTACCAGGGAGGAGATGGGGAGTGGAGGACTCAGAGCTCTGGGAGGACCAGGGAGGAGATGGGGAGTGGAGGACTCAGAGCTCTGGGAGGACCAGGGAGGAGATGGGGAGTGGAGGACTCAGAGCTCTGGGAGGACCAGGGAGGAGATGGGGAGTGGAGGACTCAGAGCTCTGGGAGGACCAGGGGCTGGCTAGAGCAGGGAGGTGGAATGGAACATACACACACACACACACACACACACAGACACAGACACAGACACACACACACACACACACACACACACAAACAGGGTGGATGATGGAGTTCTTTGCCCTGTGAAAACGACATTTAATCACCGACCAGACCCTCCCTGCTCTAAAATGCAGAATAATGTCCTTGAGTTGGACCATAACCATAACTTCTACCACAAACTGCAGGGTGGGTCCATCATACAGGAGGAGAGAGTTGGGTCGTAACTGTTATCCATCATACAGGAGGAGAGAGTTGGGTCGTAACTGTTATCCATCATACAGGAGGAAGGAGAGTTGGATCTGTTATCCATCATACAGGAGGAGAGAGTTGGATCATAACTGTTATCCATCATACAGGTTCTTTGCCCTGTGAAAATGACATTTAATCACCGACCAGACCCTCCCTGCTCTAAAATGCAGAATAATGTCCTTGAGTTGGACCATAACCATAAGAGAGTTGGATCTGTTATCCATCATACAGGAGGAGAGAGTTGGATCTGTTATCCATCATACGGGAGGAGAGAGAGTTGGACCATAACTGTTATCCATTATACAGGAGGAGAGAGAGTTGGATCTGTTATCTATCACACAGGAGGAGAGAGTTGGATCATAACTGTTATCCATTATACAGGAGGAGAGAGAGTTGGATCTGTTATCCAGCATACAGGAGGAGAGAGTTGGATCTGTTATCCTCATACGGGAGGAGAGAGAGTTGGACCATAACTGTTATCCATTATACAGGAGGAGAGAGAGTTGGATCTGTTATCTATCACACAGGAGGAGAGAGAGTTGGATCATAACTGTTATCCATCATACAGGAGGAGAGAGAGTTGGATCATAACTGTTATCCATCATACAGGAGGAGAGAGAGTTGGATCTGTTATCCATCATACGGGAGGAGAGAGAGTTGGATCATAACTGTTATCCATCATACAGGAGGAGAGAGAGTTTGATCATAACTGGTTATCCATCATACAGGAGGAGAGAGTTGGATCATAACTGTTATCCAGCATACAGGAGGAGAGAGAGTTGGATCTGTTATCTATCACACAGGAGGAGAGAGTTGGACCATAACTGTTATTTATCATACAGGAGGAGAGAGAGTTGGATCCGCATCTTCTTCTTCTTCTCTTCTCTTCGTCTCTCCTTTTCTCCTCCTCGCTCCCTCTCTTCTCCTTTTCTTCTTCTTCTCTCCTTTTCTCCTCCTCACTCCCTCTCTTCTCCTCTTCTTCTCTCCTTTTCTCCTCCTCACTCCCTCTCTTCTCCTATTCTTCTTCTTCTCTCCTTTTCTCCTCCTTACTCCCTCCTTTCTCCTCTTCTTCTCTCATTTTCTCCTCCTCCTCACTCCCTCACTTCTCTACTTCCCTCCTTTCTCCTCCTCACTCCCTCTCTTCTCCTCTCCTTTTCTCCTCCTCACTCCCTCTCTTCTCATCTTCCTCTCTCCTTTTCTCCTCCTCACTCCCTCTCTACTCCTCTTCCTCTCTCCTTTTCTCCTCCTCACTCCCTCTCTTCTCCTCTCCTTTTCTCCTCCTCACTCCCTCACTTCTCCTCTTCCTCTCTCCTTTTCTCCTCCTCACTCCCTCACTTCTCCTCTTCTCCTTCTCACTTCCTTCACTTCTCTTCTCCTCCTCACTCCCTCACTTCTCCTCTTCCTCTCTCCTTTTCTCCTCCTCACTCCCTCACTTCTCCTCTTCTCCTCCTCACTCCCTCACTTCTCTTCTCTTCCTCACTCCCTCACTTCTCCTCTTCTTCTCTCCTCACTAGTCGTTCTCTTGCCTTCTCCTCCTCTAGCCTGGTCCCAGATCTGTTGGTGTTGTTTCTTATTATCACCATACGAGTTGTCAAGACAAACAGAGATCTGGTGTCTTGGAGGATCAGTTTTATGTCTGCATTTTCAAATGAACGATTCCTAAATCCCTTGTTTGTTTGGTTTTCTCTGGACCAGATGATGCGGCCGGTGTCGTTACCGTCCTGTAAGTTTAATAACTAGTGAATGTTAATACAGGGTTTCGCCGTACCGCTGTGGTTGCCGTTCGCCTGTCTACGAGGCCATGGGGTCTGGGCAACCAGTGTGGTTTTACCACTAGCCTAGGCGGTGGGCGTTAATGCCACTGTCACAGCTGAACAAACAAACGTTTCCCTTTTAATTCCTCAGAAGCTTCCAGTTTGTTTTGACTAACAACTCCTAAACAAACAGGTACATCCCTTATTAGGCAGAAGCGCCGTGCTGAATCTCATTATGAAGTGTCTTTGGCTTCGGGTTGGTCCTGCGTTGCCATAGTTACGCTCCAAACTCATTACTTGGTTACTGCGACGGGGTTATTGTTAATCTGCGTAATCCACGTGGATTAGAGAGATATTCTGTTGTTGTGTAATAGATCGGTTCAGGGTCATGATCCTAATATTCATGGTACAGGGTGGATGGGAGGGATGAAACTAAATTATCCTGTACACCATGGACAATTATGTCTTCTTCTGCTCCTTCTTCTTCTTCTCCTCCTTCTCTTCTGCTTCTTCTTCTCCTCCTTCTTCTTCTGCTTCTTCTTCTTCTTCTCCTTCTTCTACTGTGTCTTCTTCTACTTCTGGTTCTTCTTCTTCTGCTTCTTCTACTTCTGCTACTTCTTCTTCTCCTTCTTCTTCATCTGCGTCTTCTTCTACTTCTGCTTCTTCTTCATCTGCGTCTTCTTCTTCTTCTGCTTCTTCTTCATCTGCTTCTTCTACTTCTGCTTCTTCTTCTTCATCTGCTTCTTCTTCTGCTTCTTCCTCTTCTTCTTCTGCTTCTTCTTCTTCTTCTTCCTCTACTTTTGATTCTTCTTCTTCTGCTTCTTCTTCTTCTTTCTCTTCTAATTCTGCTCCTTCTTCTGCTTCTTCTTCTTCTTCTACTTCTTCTTCTACTTATTCTTCTTCTTGTTCTTCTTCTTCCGCTTCTTCTTCTTCTACTACTGCTTCTTCCTCTTCCGCTTCTTCTTCTACGTCTGTTTATTTTTCTTCTAATTCTGCTTCTTCTTCTTCTGCCTCTTTTTCTTCTGCTTCTTCTTCCTCTACTTCTGACTCTTCTTCTTCTGCTTCTTCTTCTTCTTCTTCTTCTTCTGCTTCTTCTTCTTCTTCTTCTCTTCTTCTTCTTCTTCTTCTTCTTCTGCTCTATCTTCTTCTTCTACTTCTTCTGCTTCTGTTTCTTCTGCTTCTCTGCTTGCTTCTTTCTTCTCCTTCCTGCTTCTTCGTCCTTTCTCTTCTAATTCGGCTTCTTTCTTCTCGTCTGTTCTGCTTTTCTTCTTTCTTCTACTTTCTTTCCTCTACTTCCTCTACTTCTGCTTCTTCCTCTGCTACCTTCTGCTTCTTCTTTCTGCTTCTTCTTCTTCTGCTTCTCTTCCTTTCTTCTTCTTCTTTCCTCTACTTCTGTCTTCTTTCCTCCTACTCTGCTTTTCCTCTACTTCTGTCTTCTTCCTTCTGCCTCCTTCTGCTGCTTCCTCCTTCCTCCTTCTTCTTTCTTCTCTGCTTCTTCTTCTTCTTCCTCTACTTCTGCTTCTTCCTCTCTACTTCCTCTCCTTCTGCTTCTTCCTCTACTTCCTCTCCTTCTTCGGCTTCTTCTTCTGCTTCTCCTCCCTCTCTCCCTCCTTCTCCTCCCTCTCTCCCTCCTTCTCCTCCCTCTCTCCTCCTCTCTTCTCCATTCCTCCACAGGGTTCCTCCTATAACAACCCTCCCTCTCTCTCCCTCCTTCTCCTCTCTCTCTCCCTCCTTCTCCTCCCTCTCTCTCCCTCCTTCTACTTCCCTCTCTCCTCCTCTCTTCTCCATTCCTCCACAGGGTTCCTCCTATAACAACCCTCCCTCTCTCTCCCTCCTTCTCCTCCCTCTCTCCTCCTCTCTTCTCCATTCCTCCACAGGGTTCCTCCTATAACAACCCTCCCTCTCTCTCCCTCCTTCTCCTCCCTCTCTCCTCCTCTCTTCTCCATTCCTCCACAGGGTTCCTCCTATAACAACCCTCCCTCTCTCTCCCTCCTTCTCCTCCCTCTCTCCTCCTCTCTTTTCCATTCCTCCACAGGGTTCCTCCTATAACAACCCTCCCTCTACCTCCCTCTCTCTCTCGCTCTTCTCTATCTAATGTCAACAGCAGTAGCTGCAAATGATATAATGACCTGTCCGTCTGCAACATGTTGTTGTGAGTTTGTCATTGCCAGGAGCACCCTGTAGTCCAGACATGGAGTGTCGGTCTGATTGAAGGTAAACTGTAGTCCAGACATGAAGTGTTGCTCTGATTTAAGCTAAGCTGCCTTATCTTGCTGTGCGGTGTGCCCTACATGTCTGGACTACTATAGATCCACTGTCTGGCTTCCAAAAAGCACCCTATTCCCTATACAGCGCAATGTGATGTATGTGACGATTAAAACGGCCGTCAAACATCTATATACTATTGATCAGGAGCCCGATGGTTTCCCCTGTGTGCCCTGGTCATAAGTAGTGCACTAAATGGGTAATAGGGTTCAATTTAGGATGTATAGCTTCGTAGTGTAGTCTACTAGAGGTAGTGAAGTGAATTAAAGGCATGATTCACTGTGTCACTGGTGTGTGTTACCTCTGGGAAATCTGGAAGTGAAGGAAGGAAATGGTATTCTGGGTAAATCTCATGTAAAATACTACCTCTGTGTCTCCCTATAATTTAACCCAACGGTCAAATAGAGAGAGAGGAAGGGTGTGGTTAATCCCCCCCCCCCCAAAAAAAATGAACAGGACAAGGATAATGTTCTGTAATGGGGGAGTCTAACTGGATAACATGTTCTGTAATGGGGGAGTCTAACTGGATAACATGTTCTGTAATGGGGGAGTCTAAATGGATAACATGTTCTGTAATGGGGGAGTCTAACAGGTCCTGTAATGGGGGAGTCTAACTGGATAACATGTTCTGTAATGGGGGAGTCTAGCTGGATAACATGTTCTGCAATGGGGGAGTCTAACAGGTCCTGTAATGGGGGAGTCTAACAGGATAACATGTTCTGTAATGGGGGAGTCTAGCTGGATAACATGTTCTGTAATGGGGGAGTCTAGCTGGATAACATGTTGTGTAATGGGGGAGTCTATCTGGATAACATGTTCTGTAATGGGGGAGTCTAGCTGGATAACATGTTCTGTAATGGGGGAGTCTAGCTGGATAACATGTTCTGTAATGGGGGAGTCTAGCTGGATAACATGTTCTGTAATGGGGGAGTCTAACTGGATAACATGTTCTGTAATGGGGGAGTCTAACTGGATAACATGTTCTGTAATGGGGGAGTCTAAATGGATAACATGTTCTGTAATGGGGGAGTCTAACAGGTCCTGTAATGGGGGAGTCTAACTGGATAACATGTTCTGTAATGGGGGAGTCTAGCTGGATAACATGTTCTGCAATGGGGGAGTCTAACAGGTCCTGTAATGGGGGAGTCTAACAGGATAACATGTTCTGTAATGGGGGAGTCTAACAGGTCCTGTAATGGGGGAGTCTAACTGGATGACATGTTCTGTAATGGGGGAGTCTAGCTGGATAACATGTTCTGTAACGGGGAGTCTAGCTGGATAACATGTTCTGTAATGGGGGAGTCTAACTGGATAACATGTTCTGTAACGGGGGAGTCTAACTGGATAACATGTTCTGTAACGGGGGAGTCTAACAGGTCCTGTAACGGGGGAGTCTAGCTGGATAACATGTTCTGTAACGGGGGAGTCTAACAGGTCCTGTAACGGGGGAGTCTAGCTGGATAACATGTTCTGTAACGGGGGAGTCTAGCTGGATAACAGGTTCTGTAATGGGGGAGTCTAGATAGATAACATGTTCTGTCACGGGGGAGTCTAACAGGTCCTGTAACGGGGGAGTCTAGCTGGATAACAGGTTCTGTAACGGGGGAGTCTAACTGGATAACATGTTCTGTAACGGGGGAGTCTAACTGGATAACATGTTCTGTAACGGGGGAGTGTAACTGGATAACATGTTCTGTAACGGGGGAGTCTAACTGGATAACATGTTCTGTAATGGGGGAGTCTAGCTGGATAACATGTTCTGTAACGAGGGAGTCTAGCTGGATAACATGTTCTGTAACGGGGGAGTGTAGCTGGATAACATGTTCTGTAACGGGGGAGTGTAACAGGTCTCTCTACACAGTTTCTACAGTATGCCACTGTGTCACCATCACAGCCACACAGTTTCTACAGTATGACACTGTCACCTTCACAGCCACACAGTTTCTACAGTATGACACTGTGTCTCCGTCAGATCACAGATCGCTGCCACCCCACAACACTTTGTTCTCTGGTCCTGGTTCTTTGACCCGTTTCTCAGGTCCATGGTTTATTTCCGACAGGGTTGGTTTTGTATTTCACAAAGAGCAGGTCAGGTCTCAGCCTCCAGTATTTATGATTTATCTTTGAGATATCAGCTGATGTACGAAGGGCTATATAAATACATTTGATTTTATTTGATTTTATTTGGTCAGGGTACCAAGCGCTCCACGATCCACATCGTAAAGGGATACGTGAAAGGGACCTCGGAGTACCAACAACAAACCTGGTTTGTTACTTTACTTCCTGTTATTTTGTTATTTACGACTGAGAGACAAGATGGAGCATAAATACTTTTTTCATTAAAAAAGACAAAGTTGTGATTTTGAGAAAAGTATCTCCCCCTACGCCATATCGAATGAACACAAGGGAATCAAATATGCTTCAACTTGAATTAAAGCTTCAGTTTCCTCCCTCGTGGGGTAAAAGGAGGCGGCAGGTCCATTTTAGTTGTTCAGCTACATGCTTCTCCTCAAGGTAAAACCCGATAGAGGATCATAAGGTTTTTTGGCAGATCGGAACAGAGGAATACAGGTAAATACAGGTAAAGGTAAATGACACAGAGTAACTTTTCCCACAGAGCTCTCTCAGTGGAGTAGGACAGTTGACTCTCTGATCCTCACTTGTATAAATTGCTTTTCCCTGCAGTGTCAGTCCTCCACATTCACACCGCCATTCACACGCACGCACGCACGCACACACACACACACACACACACACGCTCTCTCTCTCTCTCTCTCTCTTCACAACACACTGGGGAAATCTGTCTTGCGCTCGGTGCTTGACTTCTGGCAACAAACCTTTTAGTCTTGATGAGTCAATTAATAAATAACGAATCCTCCGCAACGTGCTAGTGATAGCTGTATTAACGTTGTAACAGTGTGCCCACGGGGCATGTCCTGACGAAGTGGTGACACGCTGCGCGACCCTCCACACCCCGTGGCAAAACGGGAAGCTACACGATGGACGATTACGGGACACGAAGGCACAAAGGCACAGAAGGCGGGCGACACAGCTCAAGTCCAGCTGCAGAGCCTGAACCCCCATCATTTAACCTTTCACAAAAGGGTAGCTGCTCTTTGGGATTCCTACAGATGTCGGATCTTAATTTGACCAGTATTGTTGTAGCAAAAGAATACTTCCAGCAAACAGGATTTGATCGTTTAGTCCATCGTGTTGCTTGATCGGACGTTAAGCTACTAGCTGGCCAACATTAGACTAAAAGAAAAGTTAAATATTGTTTAGTATAACCAAGTATTAGCGTGGATTTTCTTTCAATTTGGGTAAATATGATGCTCAAATTAAGATCCTGCATCTGTACAATTCTGAAAACAAGGTACACAGTCGAGAAAACAAAATAGTTAATCGTCTTCTGTTATTTTCATGAACCAGCTGTAACATGTTAACCATCTGTAACATATTAACCAGCGGTAACATGTTAACCAGCTGTAACATGTTAACCAGCTGTAACATGTTAACCATCTGTAACATATTAACCATCTGTAACATGTTAACCAGCTGTTACATATTAACCATCTGTAACATATTAACCAGCTGTTACATATTAACCATCTGTAACATATTAACCATCTGTAACATGTTAACCAGCTGTAACATATTAACATATTAACCAGCTGTAACATATTAACCATCTGTAACATATTAACCATCTGTAACATGTTAACCAGCTGTAACATGTTAACCTGCTGTAACATATTAACCAGCTGTAACATGTTAACCAGCTGTAACATATTAACCAGCTGTAACATATTAACCAGCTGTAACATATTAACCAGCTGTAACATGTTAACCAGCTGTAACATATTAACATATTAACCAGCTGTAACATATTAACCATCTGTAACATGTTAACCAGCTGTAACATGTTAACCAGCTGTAACATGTTAACCAGCTGTAACATATTAACTGGCTGTAACATATTAACCAGCTGTAACATGTTAACATATTAACCAGCTGTAACATGTTAACCTGCTGTAACATATTAACCAGCTGTAACATATTAACCATCTGTAACATATTAACATATTAACCTGCTGTAACATATTAACATATTAACCAGCTGTAACATATTAACATATTAACCAGCTGTAACATATTAACATATTAACCAGCTGTAACATATTAACATATTAACCAGCTGTAACATATTAACATATTAACCAGCTGTAACATGTTAACCAGCTGTAACATATTAACATATTAACCAGCTGTAACATGTTAACCAGCTGTAACATATTAACATTTTAACATATTAACCAGCTGTAACATATTAACATATTAACCAGCTGTAACATGTTAACCAGCTGTAACATATTAACATATTAACATATTAACCAGCTGTAACATATTAACCAGCTGTAACATGTTAACCAGCTGTAACATATTAACCAGCTGTTACATATTAACCAGCTGTAACATATTAACCATCTGTAACATATTAACATATTAACCAGCTGTAACATATTAACATATTAACCAGCTGTAACATATTAACCAGCTGTAACATATTAACATATTAACCAGCTGTAACATATTAACCATCTGTAACATATTAACATATTAACCAGCTGTAACATATTAACATATTAACCAGCTGTAACATATTAACCAGCTGTAACATATTAACATATTAACCAGCTGTAACATGTTAACCAGCTGTAACATATTAACCAGCTGCAACATATTAACCAGCTGCAACATATTAACCAGCTGTAACATGTTAACCAGCTGTAACATATTAACCAGCTGTAACATATTAACCAGCTGTAACATGTTAACCAGCTGTAACATGTTAACCAGCTGTAACATGTTAACATATTAACCAGCTGTAACATATTAACCAGCTGTAACATATTAACCAGCTGTAACATGTTAACATATTAACCAGCTGTAACATATTAACATATTAACCAGCTGTAACATGTTAACCAGCTGTAACATATTAACCAGCTGTAACATATTAACCAGCTGTAACATATTAACATGTTAACATATTAACCAGCTGTAACATATTAACATATTAACCATCTGTAACATATTAACCAGCTGTAACATATTAACCAGCTGTAACATGTTAACCAGCTGTAACATATTAACATGTTAACATATTAACCAGCTGTAACATATTAACATATTAACCAGCTGTAACATATTAACCATCTGTAACATGTTAACCAGCTGTAACATATTAACCAGCTGTAACATATTAACCAGCTGTAACATGTTAACATATTAACCATCTGTAACATATTAACCAGCTGTACATGTTAACCAGCTGTAACATATTAACCAGCGGTAACATATTAACCAGCGGTAACATATTAACCAGCTGTAACATGTTAACATATTAACCAGCTGTAACATGTTAACATATTAACCAGCTGTAACATGTTAACCAGCTGTAACATATTAACCAGCGGTAACATATTAACCAGCGGTAACATATTAACCAGCTGTAACATGTTAACATATTAACCAGCTGTAACATATTAACCAGCTGTAACATGTTAACATATTAACCAGCTGTAACATGTTAACCAGCTGTAACATATTAACCAGCTGTAACATGTTAACCAGCTGTAACATATTACCAGCGGTAACATATTAACCAGCGGTAACATATTAACCAGCTGTAACATATTAACCAGCTGTAACATATTAACCAGCTGTAACTTTTTAACCAGCTGTAACATGTTAACCAGCTGTAACATATTAACCAGCTGTAACATGTTAACCAGCTGTAACATATTAACCAGCGGTAACATATTAACCAGCGGTAACATATTAACCAGCTGTAACATATTAACCAGCTGTAACATATTAACCAGCTGTAACTTTTAACCAGCTGTAACATATTAACCAGCTGTAACATATTAACCAGCTGTAACATATTAACCAGCTGTAACATATTAACATATTAACCAGCTGTAACATATTAACCAGCTGTAACATGTTAACATATTAACCAGCTGTAACATATTAACCAGCTGTAACATATTAACCAGCTGTAACTTTTTAACCAGCTGTAACATATTAACCAGCTGTAACATATTAACCAGGTGTAACATGTTAACATATTAACCAGCTGTAACATATTAACATATTAACCAGCTGTAACATGTTAACCAGCTGTAACATGTTAACCAGCTGTAACATGTTAACCAGCTGTAACATGTTAACCAGCTGTAACATATTAACCAGCTGTAACATATTAACCAGCTGTAACATATTAACCATCTGTAACATGTTAACCAGCTGTAACATATTAACCAGCTGTAACATATTAACCATCTGTAACATATTAACCAGCTGTAACATATTAACCAGCTGTAACATGTTAACCAGCTGTAACATATTAACATATTAACCAGCTGTAACATATTAACCATCTGTAACATATTAACCAGCTGTAACATATTAACCAGCTGTAACATGTTAACCAGCTGTAACATATTAACCAGCTGTAACATATTAACCAGCTGTAACATATTAACCAGCTGTAACATGTTAACATATTAACCAGCTGTAACATATTAACCAGCTGTAACATATTAACCAGCGGTAACATATTAACCAGCTGTAACATATTAACCAGCTGTAACATGTTAACCAGCTGTAACATATTAACCAGCTGTAACATATTAACCAGCTGTAATATATTAACATATTAACCGGCTGTAACATATTAACCAGCTGTAACATATTAACCATCTGTAACATGTTAACCAGCTGTAACATATTAACCAGCTGTAACATATTAACCAGCTGTAACATGTTAACATATTAACCAGCTGTAACATATTAACCAGCTGTAACATATTAACCAGCTGTAACATATTAACATGTTAACATATTAACCAGCTGTAACATATTAACCAGCTGTAACATATTAACCAGCTGTAACATATTAACCATCTGTAACATGTTAACCAGCTGTAACATGTTAACCAGCTGTAACATATTAACATATTAACCAGCTGTAACATGTTAACATATTAACCAGCTGTAACATGTTAACCAGCTGTAACATGTTAACCAGCTGTAACATATTAACATATTAACATATTAACCAGCTGTAACATATTAACCAGCTGTAACATATTAACCATCTTTAACATGTTAACCAGCTGTAACATGTTAACCAGCTGTAACATATTAACATATTAACCAGCTGTAACATATTAACATATTAACCAGCTGTAACATGTTAACCAGCTGTAACATGTTAACCAGCTGTAACATATTAACATATTAACATATTAACCAGCTGTAACATATTAACCAGCTGTAACATATTAACCATCTTTAACATGTTAACCAGCTGTAACATGTTAACCAGCTGTAAAATAGCTAAACGGATCGGTGATGGAGCCAGCAGGCTTGATTTCACCATAAACAAGCGAAAAAAAGTATGTTCTGTGTTATCTAATAGCTACCATTAGTACGAATGCCATTTCAAAGCCTACTGCAGCTCACTCATTTTCTTTATAATCATCCAATTTTGTAAATCAGCAGGTGTCCTGAAGAGAATTTATCGAAGGCGCAAATCCGAATATGATTTGTGGCGTGAGCGGGACAGTACAGTCGGCAGACGGTGGGAAGGAGAGGAAGGGAGGGAGGGAGGCAGGGAGCGAGGGAGGGATGGAGGGAGGGAGAGAAAGGAGGGAGGGAGACAGGGAGGGAGGCAGGCAGGCAGGCAGGCAGGCAGGGAGGGAGGGAGGGAGGGAGGGAGGAGGGAGGCAGGCAGGCAGGCAGGCAGGCAGGCAGGCAGGCAGGCAGGCAGGCAGGCAGGAGGGAGGGAGGGAGGGAGGGAGGGAGGGAGGGAGGGAGGGAGGGAGGGAGGGAGGGAGAGGAGGGAGGGAGGGAGGGAGGCAGGCAGGCAGGCAGGCAGGCAGGCAGGCAGGCAGGCAGGCAGGCAGGGAGGGAGGGAGGGAGGGAGGGAGGGAGGGAGGGAGGGAGGGAGGGAGGGGAGGGAGGGAGGGAGGGAGGGAGGGAGGGAGGGAGGGAGGGAGGGAGGGAGGGAGGGAGGGAGGGAGGGGAGGGAGGGAGGGAGGGAGGAGGGAGGGAGGGAGGGAGGGAGGGAGGGAGGGAGGGAGGGAGGGAGGGGGGAGGGAGGGAGGGAATGCTCTGCTAAAAGATGTCACCACTAGAGCAGAGTAGTCCATTGTCTCTCTCTGCCTGTTACATCTAGTATCCTACAGCAGGTTAGATAAGTAGTCTCTCTCTCTCTCTGCCTGTTACATCTAGTATCCTACAGCAGGTTAGATAAGTAGTCTCCTCTCTCTGCCTGTTACATCTAGTATCCTACAGCAGGTTAGATAAGTAGTCTCTCTCTGCCTGTTACATCTAGTATCCTACAGCAGGTTAGATAAGTAGTCTCTCTCTCTGCCTGTTACATCTAGTATCCTACAGCAGGTTAGATAAGGCTCAGGTTACCTAAATCTGATCCAACAGGAATGCACCATGCTCAGCTGTGTGTGTGTGCGTGTGTGTGTGTGTGTTGTGTGTGTGTGTGTGTGTGTGTGTGTGTGTGTGTGTGTGTGTGTGTGTGTGTGTGTGTGTGTGTGTGTTTGCGCCAAGCGGCATCAATCAGCATTAGCCATACCCCAACTCCCAGTCAGGGGGAAAACTGAGGCAAATGTGAAGGATTCACACAGTCCTTCAAGGAGCCACTCTAGACAAGCACAGGCGGTGAGAGAGAGGGGGGTGGGGGTGAATGGAGGGTATCAGTGAGAGATGGAGAGAGATGGTGGGATGGAGAGAGGGAGAGGGGTAGAGAGAGCAATCAAGGGAGGGAAATGGGGAGGGAGGGAGAGAGAATTTTAGTTATGGAGAGCAGAGTAGGGAGGGAGAGAAACATAGAAAGAAGGAGAGAGAGATGATAGAGATACTTTAGAGACTATAGAGAGACTGTAGAGACTATAGAGAGGCTGTAGAGAGACAGCAGAGCGACTGTATAGACTATAGAGAGACTGTAGAGACTATAGAGAGACTGTAGAGACTACAGAGAGACCGTAGAGACTATATAGAGACTATAGAGACTATAGAGAGACTGTAGAGAGACCGTAGAGACTATAGAGAGACTGTAGAGAGACAGCAGCGAGACTGTATAGACTATAGAGAGACTATGGAGAGACAGCAGAGATATCGTAGAGACTATAGAGAGACTGTAGAGACTATAGAGAGACCGTAGAGACTATAGAGAGACCATAGAGACTATAGAGATACTTAGAGACTATAGAGAGACTGTAGAGACTATAGAGAGGCTGTAGAGAGACAGCAGAGCGACTGTATAGACTATAGAGAGACTGTAGAGACTATAGAGAGACTGTAGAGACTAGAGAGAGACCGTAGAGACTATATAGAGACTATAGAGACTATAGAGAGACTGTAGAGAGACCGTAGAGACTATAGAGACTGTAGAGAGACAGCAGAGAGACCGTAGAGAATATATAGAGACTGTAGAGACTATAGAGAGACTGTAGAGACTATAGAGAGACCGTAGAAAGACTATAGAGAGACTATAGAGAGACAGCAGAGAGACCATAGAGACTATAGAGAGACTGTAGAGAGACAGGAGAGACTGTAGAGACTATAGAGAGACCGTAGAGACTATAGACAGACTGTAGAGACTATAGAGGGACTGTAGAGAGACAGCAGATAGACTGTCAGTAGAGTTTCTGACTGGTCGTAACAGTATAGTCCAGAGTTTCTTGAACTATGGGTCGGGACCGAAGGTGGGCCCTGGGCATGTGAGAGGTGGGTACCAATTATGACAATAAACAGGGAAACAGGTCGGTTTCTTAATGATTAAATAACTTAAATGTGTGACACAGAATGTTACATCAAAGAGGTTTTCCATTTCTCTAATGTAGTGTTATCTTTGAGCTGTGGATTAACCGTCTGGGTTTGTCTTTGAACTGTGGATTAACAGTCTGGGTTTGTCTGTTAACTGTGGATTAACAGTCTGGGTTTGTCTGTTAACTGTGGATTAACAGTCTGGGTTTGTCTGTTAACTGTGGATTAACAGTCTGGGTTTGTCTTTGAACTGTGGATTAACAGTCTGGGTTTGTCTTTGAACTGTGGATTAACAGTCTGGGTTTGTCTGTTAACTGTGGATTAACAGTCTGGGTTTGTCTTTGAACTGTGGATTAACAGTCTGGGTTTGTCGTTGAATTGTGGATTAACAGTCTGGGTTTGTCTTTGAACTGTGGATTAACAGTCTGGGTTTGTCTTTGAACTGTGGATTAACAGTCTGGGTTTGTCTTTGAACTGTGGATTAACAGTCTGGGTTTGTCTTTGAACTGTGGATTAACAGTCTGGGTTGTCTTTGAACTGTGGATTAACAGTCTGGGTTTGTCTTTGAACTGTGGATTAACAGTCTGGGTTTGTCGTTGAATTGTGGATTGACAGTCTGGGTTTGTCGTTGAATTGTGGATTAACAGTCTGGGGTTGTCTTTGAACTGTGGATTAACAGTCTGGGTTTGTCTTTGAACTGTGGATTAACAGTCTGGGTTTGTCTTTGAACTGTGGATTAACAGTCTGGGTTGTCTTTGAACTGTGGATTAACAGTCTGGGTTTGTCTTTGAACTGTGGATTAACAGTCTGGGTTTGTCGTTGAATTGTGGATTGACAGTCTGGGTTTGTCGTTGAATTGTGGATTAACAGTCTGGGGTTGTCTTTGAACTGTGGATTAACAGTCTGGGTTTGTCTTTGAACTGTGGATTAACAGTCTGGGTTTGTCTTTGAACTGTGGATTAACAGTCTGGGTTTGTCTTTGAACTGTGGATTAACAGTCTGGGTGTGTCTTTGAACTGTGGATTAACAGTCTGGGTTTGTTGTTGAACTGTGGATTAACAGTCTGGGTTTGTCTGTTAACTGTGGATTAACAGTCTGGGTTTGTCTTTGAACTGTGGATTAACAGTCTGGGTTTGTCTGTTAACTGTGGATTAACAGTCTGGGTTTGTCTTTGAACTGTGGATTAACAGTCTGGGTTTGTCTTTGAACTGTGGATTAACAGTCTGGGTTTGTCTTTGAACTGTGGATTAACAGTCTGGGTTTGTCTTTGAACTGTGGATTAACAGTCTGGGTTTGTCGTTGAATTGTGGATTAACAGTCTGGGGTTGTCTTTGAACTGTGGATTAACAGTCCTGGGTTTGTCTGTGAACTGTGGATTAACAGTCTGGGTTTGTCTGTGAACTGTGGATTAACAGTCTGGGTTTGTGGCACCAGAGATATGTTGTTATATTGCTCATCCTGTGCCTGGTCTGGAATCTAGACATGAAAGGAAATATATAAAGAGACAGCAAAATAAAACATTGAGTACCTCTCACACACAGGTCATTACCTCTCACACAACAGGTCATTACCTCTCACACACAGGTCATTACCTCTCACACACAGGTCATTACCTCTCACACACAGGTCATTACCTCTCACACACAGGTCATTACCTCTCACACACAGGTCATTACCTCTCACACACAGGTCATTACCTCTCACACACAGGTCATTACCTCTCACACACAGGTCATTACCTCTCAGACACCGGTCATTACCTCTCACACACAGGTCAGTACCTCTCACACACAGGTCATTACCTCTCACACACAGGTCATTACCTCTCACACACAGGTCATTACCTCTCACACACAGGTCATTACCTCTCACACACAGGTCAGTACCTCTCACACACAGTTCATTACCTTTCACACACAGGTCAGTACCTCTCACACACAGGTCAGTACCTCTCACACACAGGTCATTACCTCTCACACACAGGTCATTACCTCTCACACACAGGTCAGTACCTCTCACACACAGTTCATTACCTTTCACACACAGGTCAGTACCTCTCACACACAGGTCAGTACCTCTCACACACATGTCATTACCTCTCACACACAGGTCATTACCTCTCACACACAGGTCATTACCTCTCACACACAGGTCATTACCTCTCACACACAGGTCAAGCATTTTATTATCACTATTCAATATACCCCTGAACTCAGTAATACAATACAATACACCCCTGAACTCAGTACTACATTATACCCCTGAACTCAGTACTACAATACACCCCTGAACTCAGTACTACAATACAATACACCCCTGAACTCAGTACTACAATATACCCCTGAACTCAGTACTACAATACAATATACCCCTGAACTCAGTACTACAATACACCCCTGTTCTCAGTACTACAATACACCCCTGAACTCAGTACTACAATACACCCCTTAACTCAGTACTACAATACAATATACCCCTGAACTCAGTACTACAATACACCCCTGAACTCAGTACTACAATACACCCCTGAACTCAGTACTACAATACACCCCTGAACTCAGTACTTGTATACATACACCCCTGAACTCAGTACTACAATACACCCCTGAACTCAGTACTTGTATACAATACACCCATGAACTCAGTACTACAATATACCCCTGAACTCAGTACTACAATACACCCCTGAACTCAGTACTAGTATACAATACACCCTGAACTCAGTACTACAATACAATATATCCCTGAACTCAGTACTACAATACAATACACCCCTGAATTCAGAACTACAATACAATATACCCCCGAACTCAGTACTACAATATACCCCCGAACTCAGTACTACAATACAATATACCCATGAACTCAGTACTACAATACACCCCTGAACTCAGTACTCATCCAGCTGGTCCTGGTCCTGAGTTCACAAACCTGTTCTACTAACACACTGAAGCCTCAGTCCCCTCATCCAGCTGGTCCTGAGTTCACAAACCTGTTCTACTAACACACTGAAGCCTCAGTCCCCTCATCCAGCTGGTCCTGGGGCTGAGTTCACTAACCTTTTCTACTAACACACTGAAGCCTCAGTCCCCTCATCCAGCTGGTCCTGAGTTCACTAACCTGTTCTACTAACACACTGAAGCCTCAGTCCCCTCATCCAGCTGGTCCTGAGTTCACTAACCTGTTCTACAAACACACTGAAGCCTCAGTCCCCTCATCCAGCTGGTCTTGAGTTCACTAACCTGTTCTACTAACACACTGAAGCCTCAGTCCCCTCATCCAGCTGGTCCTGAGTTCACTAACCTGTTCTACTAACACACTGAAGCCTCAGTCCCCTCATCCAGCTGGTCTTGAGTTCACTAACCTGTTCTACTAACACACTGAAGCCTCAGTCCCCTCATCCAGCTGGTCCTGAGTTCACTAACTTGTTCTACTAACACACTGAAGCCTCAGTCCCCTCATCCAGCTGGTCCTGGGGCTGAGTTCACTAACCTTTTCTACTAACACACTGAAGCCTCAGTCCCCTCATCCAGCTGGTCTTGAGTTCACTAACCTGTTCTACTAACACACTGAAGCCTCAGTCCCCTCATCCAGCTGGTCCTGGGGCTGAGTTCACTAACCTTTTCTACTAACACACTGAAGCCTCAGTCCCCTCATCCAGCTGGTCTTGAGTTCACTAACCTGTTCTACTAGCACACTGAAGCCTCAGGACCAGAACATCCAATCAATCAGAATTCACCAAATTACAACAAAGTCCAAACATAGCTACATTGCTTATTAATAACTACATTATTATCTGGCCCTAAATAGACAGTACACCATAGCTTAACTATTTGACCATGGTTACTGATCAAAACCGTAGAAGAATCTTGACAAAGTACAGGCTCAGTGAGCACAGCCTTGCCATTGAGAAGGTAGACACAGGAAACCCTGGCTCCCTGTAGAGGAAAGGCTGTGCAACCACTGTACAACAGCAGAACCTGGCTCCCTGTAGAGGAAAGGCTGTGCAACCACTGCACCACAGCAGAACCTGGCTCCCTGTAGAGGAAAGGCTGTTCAACCACTCCACCACAGCAGAACCTGGCTCCCTGTAGAGGAAAGGCTGTGCAACCACTGCACCACAGCAGAACCTGTCTCCCTGTAGAGGAAAGGCTGTGCAACCACTGCACCACAGCAGAACCTGGCTCCCTGTAGAGAAAGGCTGTGCAACCACTGCACCACAGCAGAACCTGGCTCCCTGTAGAGGAAAGGCTGTTCAACCACTGCACCACAGCAGAACCTGGCTCCCTGTAGAGGAAAGGCTGTTCAACCACTGCACCACAGCAGAACCTGGCTCCCTGTAGACGAAAGGCTGTTCAACCACTGCACCACAGCAGAACCTGGCTCCCTGTAGAGGAAAGGCTGTGAAACCACTGCACCACAGCAGAACCTGGCTCCCTGTAGAGGAAAGGCTGTGAAACCACTGCACCACAGCAGAACCTGGCTCCCTATAGAGGAAAGGCTGTGCAACCACTGCACCATAGCAGAACCTGGCTCACTATAGAGGAAAGGCTGTGCAACCACTGCACCACAGCAGAACCTGGCTCCCTGTAGAGGAAAGGCTGTGCAACCACTGCACCACAGCAGAACCTGTCTCCCTGTAGAGGAAAGGCTGTGCAACCACTGCACCACAGCAGAACCTGTCTCCCTGTAGAGGAAAGGCTGTGCAACCACTGCACCACAGCAGAACCTGGCTCCCTGTAGAGGAAAGGCTGTGCAACCACTGCACCACAGCAGAACCTGTCTCCCTGTAGAGGAAAGGCTGTGCAACCACTGCACCACAGCAGAACCTGGCTCCCTGTAGAGGAAAGGCTGTGCAACCACTGCACCACAGCAGAACCTGTCTCCCTGTAGAGGAAAGGCTGTGCAACCACTGCACCACAGCAGAACCTGTCTCCCTGTAGAGGAAAGGCTGTGCAACCACTGCACCACAGCAGAACCTGGCTCCCTGTAGAGGAAAGGCTGTGCAACCACTGCACCACAGCAGAACCTGGCTCCCTGTAGAGGAAAGGCTGTGCAACCACTGCACCACAGCAGAACCTGGCTCCCTGTAGAGGAAAGGCTGTGCAACCACTGCACCACAGCAGAACCTGTCTCCCTGTAGAGGAAAGGCTGTGCAACCACTGCACCACAGCAGAACCTGTCTCCCTGTAGAGGAAGGCTGTGCAACCACTGCACCACAGCAGAACCTGTCTCCCTGTAGAGGAAAGGCTGTGCAACCACTGCACCACAGCAGAACCTGTCTCCCTGTAGAGGAAAGGCTGTGCAACCACTGCACCACAGCAGAACCTGTCTCCCTGTAGAGGAAAGGCTGTGCAACCACTGCACCACAGCAGAACCTGGCTCCCTGTAGAGGAAAGGCTGTACAACCACTGCCACCACAGCAGAACCTGTCTCCCTGTAGAGGAAAGGCTGTTGCAACCACTGCACCACAGCAGAACCTGTCTCCCTGTAGAGGAAAGGCTGTACAACCACTGCACCACAGCAGAACCTGTCTCCCTGTAGAGGAAAGGCTGTGCAACCACTGCACCACAGCAGAACCTGGCTCCCTGTAGAGGAAAGGCTGTACAACCACTGCACCACAGCAGAACCTGGCTCCCTGTAGAGGAAAGGCTGTGCAACCACTGCACCACAGCAGAACCTGAGACGGAGCTGCATTTCCTGACAAAATGTCAACAATATAAAACAATTAGAGAGTCATTTCCCCAAATTTGAACCCTTATTCAAGGTTTCAAAGACCTCTCTGATGAGGGTAGGCCACCCGTCCTGCTGGGGGAGGACGCAGAGAGCTGTGGGTTGGTAGCGCACTACATTGCTGCCTGCCATAAGATGAGGGACAGTGTCTGACAGACCAGTCAACCTGCACATGTCCTCTACTGTATACTTATTGTTATTGTTCAATGTTATGGTTGTTTAGACCCTTGGTTGTTGTTGTTGTTACTGTTGTCCCGGTTGTTTAGACCCTTGGTGGTTGTTGTTGTTACTGTCGTCCCGGTTGTTTAGATCCTTGGTTGTTGTCGTCCCGGTTGTTTAGACCCTTGGTTGTTGTTGTCCCGGTTGTTTAGACCCTTGGTTGTTGTTGTTACTGTTGTCCCGGTTGTTTAGACCCTTGGTTGTTGTTGTTACTGTTGTCCCCGGTTGTTTAGACCTTGGTTGTTGTTGTTACTGTTGTCCCGGTTGTTTAGACCCTTGGTTATTGTTGTTACTGTTGTCCGGTTGTTTAGACCCTTGGTTATTGTTGTTACTGTTGTCCCGGTTGTTTAGACCCTTGGTTCTTGTTGTACTGTCGTCCGGTTGTTTAGACCCTTGGTTGTTGTTGTTACTGTTGTCCCGGTTGTTTAGACCCTTGGTTGTTGTTGTTACTGCTGTCCCGGTTGTTTAGACCCTTGGTTGTTGTTTTTAATGTTGTCCCGGTTGTTTAGACCCCTTGGTTGTTGTTGTTACTTTGTCCCGGTTGTTTAGACCCTTGGTTGTTGTTGTTACTGTTGTCCCGGTTGTTTAGACCCTTGGGTTGTTTGTTGTCCCGGTTGTTCAGACCCTTGGTTGTTGTTGTTACTGTCGTCCCGGTGACAATATTGATGATTATGACATTGACCTTGTGTGAGGGAGAGAGAGAGAGAGAGAGAGAGAGAGAGAGACATTGACTTGTGTGTGAGAGAGAGACATTGACCTTGTGTGAGGGAGAGAGAGAGAGACATTGACCTTGTGTGAGGGAGAGAGAGAGAGAGAGAGACATTGACCTTGTGTGAGAGAGAGAGAGAGAGAGAGAGAGAGAGACATTGACCTTGTGTGTGAGAGAGAGAGAGAGAGAGAGAGAGAGAGAGATTGACCTTGTGTGAGGGAGAGAGAGAGAGAGAGACATTGATCTTGTGTGAGGGAGAGAGAGAGAGAGAGAGAGAGACATTGACCTTGTGTGAGGGAGAGAGAGAGAGAGAGAGAGACATTGACCTTGTGTGGTGTGAGAGAGAGAGAGAGAGAGAGAGAGAGACATTGACCTTGGGGGAGGGAGAGACGAAGAGAGACAATTGACCTTGTGTGAGGGAGAGGAGAGAGAGAGAGACATTGACCTTGTTGTGAGAGGAGAGAGAGAGAGAGAGAGAGAGAGAGAGAGAGACATTGACCTTGTGCGTGAGAGAGAGATAGACAATTGACCTTGTGTGAGGGAGAGAGAGAGAGAGACATTGACCTTGTGTGTGTGAGAGAGAGAGAGAGAGAGAGAGAGAGAGAAGAGAGAGAGAGAGAGAGAGAGAGAGAGAGATTGACCTTGTGTGTGTGAGAGAGAGAGAGAAGAGAGAGAGACATTGACCTTGTGTGTGTGTGTGAGAAGAGAGAGAGAGAGAGGAGATTGACCTTGTGTGTGTGTGTGAGAGAGAAGAGGAGAGAGAGAGATTGACCTTGTGTGTGTGTGTGAAGAGAGAGAGAGAGAGAGAGACATTGACCTTGTGGTGTGTGTGAGAGAGAAGAGAGAGAGAGAGAGATTGACCTTGTGTGAGGGAGAGAGAGTGTCCGTCCTATAGCCCTCGGGGTGAATGATTTGGTCGGGGAAAAGCAATAGTTACAAATCAATGGGCAGAAATGGACACCTCAGCTGTCAAGTTGTTTGTACTGAAGTTGAGTTGCATACAGACTGATAGCAAGCCAAATACTGCACTGTTACAGCCCATTTAAAAAGCCTATGAGACAGATTTAACACAGCAAACAGATTTAACACAGCAAACAGATTTAACACAGCAAACAGATTTAACACAGCAAACAGATTTAACACAGCAAACAGATTTAACACAGCAAACAGATTTAACACAGCAAACAGATTTAACACAGCAAACAGATTTAACACAGCAAACAGATTTAACACAGCAAACAGATTTAACACAGCAAACAGATTTAACACAGCAAACAGATTTAACACAGCAAACAGATTTAACACAGCAAACAGATTTAACACAGCAAACAGATTTAACACAGCAAACAGATTTAACACAGCAAACAGATTTAACACAGCAAACAGATTTAACACAGCAAACAGATTTAACACAGCAAACAGATTTAACAGCAAACAGATTTAACACAGCAAACAGATTTAACACAGCAAACAGATTTAACACAGCAAACAGATTTAACACAGCAAACAGATTTAACAGCAAACAGATTTAACACAGCAAACAGATTTAACACAGCAAACAGATTTAACACAGCAAACAGATTTAACACAGCAAACAGATTTAACACAGCAAACAGATTTAACACAGCAAACAGATTTAACACAGCAAACAGATTTAACACAGCAAACAGATTTAACACAGCAAACAGATTTAACACAGCAAACAGATTTAACACAGCAAACAGATTTAACACAGCAAACAGATTTAACACAGCAAACAGATTTAACACAGCAAACAGATTTAACACAGCAAACAGATTTAACACAGCAAACAGATTTAACACAGCAAACAGATTTAACACAGCAAACAGATTTAACACAGCAAACAGATTTAACACAGCAAACAGATTTAACACAGCAAACAGATTTAACACAGCAAACAGATTTAACACAGCAAACAGATTTAACACAGCAAACAGATTTAACACAGCAAACAGATTTAACACAGCAAACAGATTTAACACAGCAAACAGATTTAACACAGCAAACAGATTTAACACAGCAAACAGATTTAACACAGCAAACAGATTTAACACAGCAAACAGATTTAACACAGCAAACAGATTTAACACAGCAAACAGATTTAACACAGCAAACAGATTTAACACAGCAAACAGATTTAACACAGCAAACAGATTTAACACAGCAAACAGATTTAACACAGCAAACAGATTTAACACAGCAAACAGATTTAACACAGCAAACAGATTTAACACAGCAAACAGATTTAACACAGCAAACAGATTTAACACAGCAAACAGATTTAACACAGCAAACAGATTTAACAGCAAACAGATTTAACACAGCAAACAGATTTAACACAGCAAACAGATTTAACACAGCAAACAGATTTAACACAGCAAACAGATTTACAGCAAACAGATTAACACAGCAAACAGATTTAACACAGCAAACAGATTTAACACAGCAAACAGATTTAACACAGCAAACAGATTTAACACAGCAAACAGATTTAACACAGCAAACAGATTTAACACAGCAAACAGATTTAACACAGCAAACAGATTTAACACAGCAAACAGATTTAACACAGCAAACAGATTTAACACAGCAAACAGATTTAACACAGCAAACAGATTTAACAGCAAACAGATTTAACAGCAAACAGATTTAACACAGCAAACAGATTTAACACAGCAAACAGATTTAACACAGCAAACAGATTTAACACAGCAAACAGATTTAACACAGCAAACAGATTTAACACAGCAAACAGATTTAACAGCAAACAGATTTAACACAGCAAACAGATTTAACACAGCAAACAGATTTAACACAGCAAACAGATTTAACACAGCAAACAGATTTAACACAGCAAACAGATTTAACACAGCAAACAGATTTAACACAGCAAACAGATTTAACACAGCAAACAGATTTAACACAGCAACAGATTTAACACAGCAAACAGATTTAACACAGCAAACAGATTTAACACAGCAAACAGATTTAACACACAGCAAACAGATTTAACACAGCAAACAGATTTAACAGCAAACAGATTTAACACAGCAAACAGATTTAACACAGCAGACAGATTTAACACAGCAAACAGATTTAACACAGCAAACAGATTTAACACAGCAAACAGATTTAACACAGCAAACAGATTTAACACAGCAAACAGATTTAACACAGCAAACAGATTTAACACAGCAAACAGATTTAACACAGCAAACAGATTTAACACAGCAAACAGATTTAACACAGCAAACAGATTTAACACAGCAAACAGATTTAACACAGCAAACAGATTTAACAGCAAACAGATTTAACAGCAAACAGATTTAACACAGCAAACAGATTTAACACAGCAAACAGATTTAACACAGCAAACAGATTTAACACAGCAAACAGATTTAACACAGCAAACAGATTTAACACAGCAAACAGATTTAACACAGCAAACAGATTTAACAGCAAACAGATTTAACACAGCAGACAGATTTAACACAGCAAACAGATTTAACACAGCAAACAGATTTAACACAGCAAACAGATTTAACAGCAAACAGATTTAACACAGCAGACAGATTTAACACAGCAAACAGATTTAACACAGCAAACAGATTTAACACAGCAGACAGATTTAACACAGCAAACAGATTTAACACAGCAAACAGATTTAACACAGCAAACAGATTTAACACGGCAAACAGATTTAACACAGCAAACAGATTTAACAGCAAACAGATTTAACACAGCAAACAGATTTAACACAGCAGACAGATTTAACACAGCAAACAGATTTAACACAGCAAACAGATTTAACACAGCAAACAGATTTAACACAGCAAACAGATTTAACACAGCAAACAGATTTAACACAGCAAACAGATTTAACACAGCAAACAGATTTAACACAGCAAACAGATTTAACAGCAAACAGATTTAACACAGCAAACAGATTTAACACAGCAGACAGATTTAACACAGCAAACAGATTTAACACAGCAGACAGATTTAACAGCAAACAGATTTAACACAGCAAACAGATTTAACACAGCAAACAGATTTAACACAGCAAACAGATTTAACAGCAAACAGATTTAACACAGCAAACAGATTTAACACAGCAAACAGATTTAACAGCAGACAGATTTAACACAGCAAACAGATTTAACACAGCAAACAGATTTAACACAGCAAACAGATTTAACACAGCAAACAGATTTAACACAGCAAACAGATTTAACACAGCAAACAGATTTAACACAGCAAACAGATTTAACACAGCAAACAGATTTAACACAGCAAACAGATTTAACACAGCAAACAGATTTAACACGGCAAACAGATTTAACACAGCAAACAGATTTAACAGCAAACAGATTTAACAGCAGACAGATTTAACAGCAAACAGATTTAACACAGCAAACAGATTTAACACAGCAAACAGATTTAACACAGCAAACAGATTTAACACAGCAAACAGATTTAACACAGCAAACAGATTTAACACAGCAAACAGATTTAACACAGCAAACAGATTTAACACAGCAAACAGATTTAACAGCAAACAGATTTAACACAGCAAACAGATTTAACACAGCAAACAGATTTAACACAGCAAACAGATTTAACACAGCAAACAGATTTAACACAGCAAACAGATTTAACAGCAAACAGATTTAACACAGCAAACAGATTTAACACAGCAAACAGATTTAACACGGCAAACAGATTTAACACAGCAAACAGATTTAACAGCAAACAGATTTAACAGCAAACAGATTTAACAGCAAACAGATTTAACACAGCAAACAGATTTAACACAGCAAACAGATTTAACACAGCAAACAGATTTAACACAGCAAACAGATTTAACACAGCAAACAGATTTAACACAGCAAACAGATTTAACACAGCAAACAGATTTAACACAGCAAACAGATTTAACAGCAAACAGATTTAACACAGCAAACAGATTTAACACAGCAAACAGATTTAACACAGCAAACAGATTTAACACAGCAAACAGATTTAACACAGCAAACAGATTTAACACAGCAAACAGATTTAACAGCAAACAGATTTAACACAGCAAACAGATTTAACACAGCAAACAGATTTAACACAGCAAACAGATTTAACAGCAAACAGATTTAACAGCAAACAGATTTAACACAGCAAACAGATTTAACAGCAAACAGATTTAACACAGCAAACAGATTTAACACAGCAAACAGATTTAACACAGCAAACAGATTTAACACAGCAAACAGATTTAACACAGCAAACAGATTTAACAGCAAACAGATTTAACAGCAAACAGATTTAACACAGCAAACAGATTTAACACAGCAAACAGATTTAACACAGCAAACAGATTTAACACAGCAAACAGATTTAACACAGCAAACAGATTTAACACAGCAAACAGATTTAACACAGCAAACAGATTTAACACAGCAAACAGATTTAACACAGCAAACAGATTTAACACAGCAAACAGATTTAACACAGCAAACAGATTTAACACAGCAAACAGATTTAACAGCAAACAGATTTAACAGCAAACAGATTTAACACAGCAAACAGATTTAACAGCAAACAGATTTAACACAGCAAACAGATTTAACACAGCAAACAGATTTAACACAGCAAACAGATTTAACACAGCAAACAGATTTAACACAGCAAACAGATTTAACAGCAAACAGATTTAACAGCAAACAGATTTAACACAGCAAACAGATTTAACACAGCAAACAGATTTAACACAGCAAACAGATTTAACACAGCAAACAGATTTAACACAGCAAACAGATTTAACACAGCAAACAGATTTAACACAGCAAACAGATTTAACACAGCAAACAGATTTAACACAGCAAACAGATTTAACACAGCAAACAGATTTAACACAGCAAACAGATTTAACACAGCAAACAGATTTAACACAGCAAACAGATTTAACACAGCAAACAGATTTAACACAGCAAACAGATTTAACAGCAAACAGATTTAACACAGCAAACAGATTTAACACAGCAAACAGATTTAACACAGCAAACAGATTTAACACAGCAAACAGATTTAACAGCAAACAGATTTAACACAGCAAACAGATTTAACACAGCAAACAGATTTAACACAGCAAACAGATTTAACACAGCAAACAGATTTAACACAGCAAACAGATTTAACACAGCAAACAGATTTAACACAGCAAACAGATTTAACACAGCAAACAGATTTAACACAGCAAACAGATTTAACACAGCAAACAGATTTAACACAGCAAACAGATTTAACACAGCAAACAGATTTAACACAGCAAACAGATTTAACACAGCAAACAGATTTAACACAGCAAACAGATTTAACACAGCAAACAGATTTAACACAGCAAACAGATTTAACACAGCAAACAGATTTAACACAGCAAACAGATTTAACACAGCAAACAGATTTAACACAGCAAACAGATTTAACACAGCAAACAGATTTAACACAGCAAACAGATTTAACACAGCAAACAGATTTAACACAGCAAACAGATTTAACACAGCAAACAGATTTAACACAGCAAACAGATTTAACACAGCAAACAGATTTAACACAGCAAACAGATTTAACACAGCAAACAGATTTAACACAGCAAACAGATTTAACACAGCAAACAGATTTAACAGCAAACAGATTTAACACAGCAAACAGATTTAACACAGCAAACAGATTTAACACAGCAAACAGATTTAACACAGCAAACAGATTTAACACAGCAAACAGATTTAACACAGCAAACAGATTTAACACAGCAAACAGATTTAACACAGCAAACAGATTTAACACAGCAAACAGATTTAACACAGCAAACAGATTTAACACAGCAAACAGATTTAACACAGCAAACAGATTTAACACAGCAAACAGATTTAACACAGCAAACAGATTTAACACAGCAAACAGATTTAACACAGCAAACAGATTTAACACAGCAAACAGATTTAACAGCAAACAGATTTAACAGCAAACAGATTTAACACAGCAAACAGATTTAACACAGCAAACAGATTTAACACAGCAAACAGATTTAACACAGCAAACAGATTTAACACAGCAAACAGATTTAACACAGCAAACAGATTTAACACAGCAAACAGATTTAACACAGCAAACAGATTTAACACAGCAAACAGATTTAACACAGCAAACAGATTTAACACAGCAAACAGATTTAACAGCAAACAGATTTAACACAGCAAACAGATTTAACACAGCAAACAGATTTAACACAGCAAACAGATTTAACACAGCAAACAGATTTAACACAGCAAACAGATTTAACACAGCAAACAGATTTAACACAGCAAACAGATTTAACACAGCAAACAGATTTAACACAGCAAACAGATTTAACACAGCAAACAGATTTAACACAGCAAACAGATTTAACACAGCAAACAGATTTAACACAGCAAACAGATTTAACACAGCAAACAGATTTAACACAGCAAACAGATTTAACACAGCAAACAGATTTAACACAGCAAACAGATTTAACACAGCAAACAGATTTAACACAGCAAACAGATTTAACACAGCAAACAGATTTAACAGCAAACAGATTTAACACAGCAAACAGATTTAACACAGCAAACAGATTTAACACAGCAAACAGATTTAACACAGCAAACAGATTTAACACAGCAAACAGATTTAACAGCAAACAGATTTAACACAGCAAACAGATTTAACACAGCAGACAGATTTAACACAGCAAACAGATTTAACACAGCAGACAGATTTAACAGCAAACAGATTTAACACAGCAAACAGATTTAACACAGCAAACAGATTTAACACAGCAAACAGATTTAACAGCAAACAGATTTAACACAGCAAACAGATTTAACACAGCAAACAGATTTAACAGCAAACAGATTTAACACAGCAAACAGATTTAACACAGCAAACAGATTTAACACAGCAAACAGATTTAACACAGCAAACAGATTTAACACAGCAAACAGATTTAACACAGCAAACAGATTTAACACAGCAAACAGATTTAACACAGCAAACAGATTTAACACAGCAAACAGATTTAACACAGCAAACAGATTTAACACGGCAAACAGATTTAACACAGCAAACAGATTTAACAGCAAACAGATTTAACAGCAGACAGATTTAACAGCAAACAGATTTAACACAGCAAACAGATTTAACACAGCAAACAGATTTAACACAGCAAACAGATTTAACACAGCAAACAGATTTAACACAGCAAACAGATTTAACACAGCAAACAGATTTAACACAGCAAACAGATTTAACACAGCAAACAGATTTAACAGCAAACAGATTTAACACAGCAAACAGATTTAACACAGCAAACAGATTTAACACAGCAAACAGATTTAACACAGCAAACAGATTTAACACAGCAAACAGATTTAACAGCAAACAGATTTAACACAGCAAACAGATTTAACACAGCAAACAGATTTAACACGGCAAACAGATTTAACACAGCAAACAGATTTAACAGCAAACAGATTTAACAGCAGACAGATTTAACAGCAAACAGATTTAACACAGCAAACAGATTTAACACAGCAAACAGATTTAACACAGCAAACAGATTTAACACAGCAAACAGATTTAACACAGCAAACAGATTTAACACAGCAAACAGATTTAACACAGCAAACAGATTTAACACAGCAAACAGATTTAACAGCAAACAGATTTAACACAGCAAACAGATTTAACACAGCAAACAGATTTAACACAGCAAACAGATTTAACACAGCAAACAGATTTAACACAGCAAACAGATTTAACACAGCAAACAGATTTAACACAGCAAACAGATTTAACACAGCAAACAGATTTAACACAGCAAACAGATTTAACACAGCAAACAGATTTAACAGCAAACAGATTTAACAGCAAACAGATTTAACACAGCAAACAGATTTAACAGCAAACAGATTTAACACAGCAAACAGATTTAACACAGCAAACAGATTTAACACAGCAAACAGATTTAACACAGCAAACAGATTTAACACAGCAAACAGATTTAACAGCAAACAGATTTAACACAGCAAACAGATTTAACACAGCAAACAGATTTAACACAGCAAACAGATTTAACACAGCAAACAGATTTAACAGCAAACAGATTTAACACAGCAAACAGATTTAACACAGCAAACAGATTTAACACAGCAAACAGATTTAACACAGCAAACAGATTTAACACAGCAAACAGATTTAACACAGCAAACAGATTTAACACAGCAAACAGATTTAACACAGCAAACAGATTTAACACAGCAAACAGATTTAACACAGCAAACAGATTTAACACAGCAAACAGATTTAACACAGCAAACAGATTTAACACAGCAAACAGATTTAACACAGCAAACAGATTTAACACAGCAAACAGATTTAACACAGCAAACAGATTTAACACAGCAAACAGATTTAACACAGCAAACAGATTTAACACAGCAAACAGATTTAACACAGCAAACAGATTTAACACAGCAAACAGATTTAACACAGCAAACAGATTTAACACAGCAAACAGATTTAACACAGCAAACAGATTTAACACAGCAAACAGATTTAACACAGCAAACAGATTTAACACAGCAAACAGATTTAACACAGCAAACAGATTTAACACAGCAAACAGATTTAACACAGCAAACAGATTTAACACAGCAAACAGATTTAACACAGCAAACAGATTTAACACAGCAAACAGATTTAACACAGCAAACAGATTTAACACAGCAAACAGATTTAACACAGCAAACAGATTTAACACAGCAAACAGATTTAACACAGCAAACAGATTTAACACAGCAAACAGATTTAACACAGCAAACAGATTTAACACAGCAAACAGATTTAACACAGCAAACAGATTTAACACAGCAAACAGATTTAACACAGCAAACAGATTTAACACAGCAAACAGATTTAACACAGCAAACAGATTTAACACAGCAAACAGATTTAACACAGCAAACAGATTTAACACAGCAAACAGATTTAACACAGCAAACAGATTTAACACAGCAAACAGATTTAACAGCAAACAGATTTAACACAGCAAACAGATTTAACACAGCAAACAGATTTAACACAGCAAACAGATTTAACACAGCAAACAGATTTAACACAGCAAACAGATTTAACACAGCAAACAGATTTAACACAGCAAACAGATTTAACACAGCAAACAGATTTAACACAGCAAACAGATTTAACAGCAAACAGATTTAACACAGCAAACAGATTTAACACAGCAAACAGATTTAACACAGCAAACAGATTTAACACAGCAAACAGATTTAACAGCAAACAGATTTAACACAGCAAACAGATTTAACACAGCAAACAGATTTAACACAGCAAACAGATTTAACACAGCAAACAGATTTAACACAGCAAACAGATTTAACACAGCAAACAGATTTAACACAGCAAACAGATTTAACACAGCAAACAGATTTAACACAGCAAACAGATTTAACACAGCAAACAGATTTAACACAGCAAACAGATTTAACACAGCAAACAGATTTAACACAGCAAACAGATTTAACACAGCAAACAGATTTAACACAGCAAACAGATTTAACACAGCAAACAGATTTAACAGCAAACAGATTTAACAGCAAACAGATTTAACACAGCAAACAGATTTAACACAGCAAACAGATTTAACACAGCAAACAGATTTAACACAGCAAACAGATTTAACACAGCAAACAGATTTAACACAGCAAACAGATTTAACAGCAAACAGATTTAACACAGCAAACAGATTTAACACAGCAAACAGATTTAACACAGCAAACAGATTTAACACAGCAAACAGATTTAACAGCAAACAGATTTAACACAGCAAACAGATTTAACACAGCAAACAGATTTAACACAGCAAACAGATTTAACACAGCAAACAGATTTAACACAGCAAACAGATTTAACACAGCAAACAGATTTAACACAGCAAACAGATTTAACACAGCAAACAGATTTAACACAGCAAACAGATTTAACACAGCAAACAGATTTAACACAGCAAACAGATTTAACACAGCAAACAGATTTAACACAGCAAACAGATTTAACACAGCAAACAGATTTAACACAGCAAACAGATTTAACACAGCAAACAGATTTAACACAGCAAACAGATTTAACACAGCAAACAGATTTAACACAGCAAACAGATTTAACACAGCAAACAGATTTAACAGCAAACAGATTTAACACAGCAAACAGATTTAACACAGCAAACAGATTTAACACAGCAAACAGATTTAACACAGCAAACAGATTTAACAGCAAACAGATTTAACACAGCAAACAGATTTAACACAGCAAACAGATTTAACACAGCAAACAGATTTAACAGCAAACAGATTTAACACAGCAAACAGATTTAACACAGCAAACAGATTTAACAGCAAACAGATTTAACACAGCAAACAGATTTAACACAGCAAACAGATTTAACACAGCAAACAGATTTAACACAGCAAACAGATTTAACACAGCAAACAGATTTAACACAGCAAACAGATTTAACACAGCAAACAGATTTAACACAGCAAACAGATTTAACACAGCAAACAGATTTAACACAGCAAACAGATTTAACACAGCAAACAGATTTAACACAGCAAACAGATTAAACAGCAAACAAATTTAACAGCAAACAGATTTAACACAGCAAACAGATTTAACACAGCAAACAGATTTAACACAGCAAACAGATTTAACACAGCAAACAGATTTAACACAGCAAACAGATTTAACACAGCAAACAGATTTAACACAGCAAACAGATTTAACACAGCAAACAGATTTAACACAGCAAACAGATTTAACACAGCAAACAGATTTAACACAGCAAACAGATTTAACACAGCAAACAGATTTAACACAGCAAACAGATTTAACACAGCAAACAGATTTAAACAGCAAACAGATTTAACACAGCAAACAGATTTAACACAGCAAACAGATTTAACACAGCAAACAGATTTAACACAGCAAACAGATTTAACAGCAAACAGATTTAACAGCAGACAGATTTAACAGCAAACAGATTTAACACAGCAAACAGATTTAACACAGCAAACAGATTTAACACAGCAAACAGATTTAACACAGCAAACAGATTTAACACAGCAAACAGATTTAACACAGCAAACAGATTTAACACAGCAAACAGATTTAACACAGCAAACAGATTTAACAGCAAACAGATTTAACACAGCAAACAGATTTAACACAGCAAACAGATTTAACACAGCAAACAGATTTAACACAGCAAACAGATTTAACACAGCAAACAGATTTAACACAGCAAACAGATTTAACAGCAAACAGATTTAACACAGCAAACAGATTTAACACAGCAAACAGATTTAACACAGCAAACAGATTTAACAGCAAACAGATTTAACAGCAAACAGATTTAACACAGCAAACAGATTTAACACAGCAAACAGATTTAACACAGCAAACAGATTTAACACAGCAAACAGATTTAACACAGCAAACAGATTTAACACAGCAAACAGATTTAACAGCAAACAGATTTAACACAGCAAACAGATTTAACACAGCAAACAGATTTAACACAGCAAACAGATTTAACACAGCAAACAGATTTAACAGCAAACAGATTTAACACAGCAACAGATTTAACACAGCAAACAGATTTAACACAGCAAACAGATTTAACACAGCAAACAGATTTAACACAGCAAACAGATTTAACACAGCAAACAGATTTAACACAGCAAACAGATTTAACACAGCAAACAGATTTAACACAGCAAACAGATTTAACAGCAAACAGATTTAACACAGCAAACAGATTTAACACAGCAGACAGATTTAACACAGCAAACAGATTTAACACAGCAAACAGATTTAACACAGCAAACAGATTTAACACAGCAAACAGATTTAACACAGCAAACAGATTTAACACAGCAAACAGATTTAACACAGCAAACAGATTTAACACAGCAAACAGATTTAACAGCAAACAGATTAACACAGCAAACAGATTTAACACAGCAAACAGATTTAACACAGCAAACAGATTTAACACAGCAAACAGATTTAACACAGCAAACAGATTTAACACAGCAAACAGATTTAACACAGCAAACAGATTTAACACAGCAAACAGATTTAACAGCAAACAGATTTAACACAGCAAACAGATTTAACACAGCAAACAGATTTAACAGCAAACAGATTTAACACAGCAAACAGATTTAACACAGCAAACAGATTTAACACAGCAAACAGATTTAACACAGCAAACAGATTTAACACAGCAAACAGATTTAACACAGCAAACAGATTTAACACAGCAAACAGATTTAACACAGCAAACAGATTTAACACAGCAAACAGATTTAACACAGCAAACAGATTTAACACAGGCAAACAGATTTAACACAGCAAACAGATTTAACAGCAAACAGATTTAACAGCAGAAACAGATTTACACAGCAAACAGATTTAACACAGCAAACAGATTTAACACAGCAAACAGATTTAACACAGCAAACAGATTTAACACAGCAAACAGATTTAACACAGCAAACAGATTTAACACAGCAAACAGATTTAACACAGCAAACAGATTTAACACAGCAAACAGATTTAACAGCAAACAGATTTAACACAGCAAACAGATTTAACACAGCAAACAGATTTAACACAGCAAACAGATTTAACACAGCAAACAGATTTAACACAGCAAACAGATTTAACAGCAAACAGATTTAACACAGCAAACAGATTTAACACAGCAAACAGATTTAACACGGCAAACAGATTTAACACAGCAAACAGATTTAACAGCAAACAGATTTAACAGCAGACAGATTTAACAGCAAACAGATTTAACACAGCAAACAGATTTACACAGCAAACAGATTTACACAGCAAACAGATTTAACACAGCAAACAGATTTAACACAGCAAACAGATTTAACACAGCAAACAGATTTAACACAGCAAACAGATTTAAACAGCAACAGATTAACACAGCAAACAGATTTACACAGCAAACAGATTTAACACAGCAAACAGATTTAACACAGCAAACAGATTAACACAGCAACAGATTTAACAGCAAAACAGATTTAACACAGCAAACAGATTTTAACAGACAAACACAGCAACACAGATTTTAAGCACACAAGCAAAACAAGATTTAACACAGCAAACAGATTTAACACAGCAAACAGATTTAACACAGCAAACAGATTTAACACAGCAAACAGATTTAACACAGCAAACAGATTACAACAGAGATTTAACACAGCAAACAGATTTAACACAGCAAACAGATTTAAACACAGAGCAACAGAGATTTAACACAGCAAACAGATTTAACAGCAAACAGATTTAAACACAGCAAACAGATTTAACACAGCAAACAGATTTAACACAGCAAACAGATTTAACACAGCAAACAGATTTAACACAGCAAACAGATTTAACCTGTCTCTTATACACATCAAACAGATTTAACACAGCAAACAGATTTAACACAGCAAACAGATTTAACAGCAAACAGATTTAACACAGCAAACAGATTTAACACAGCAAACAGATTTAACACAGCAAACAGATTTAACACAGCAAACAGATTTTTAAACACAGCAGACAGATTTAACACAGCAAAACAGATTTTTACACAGCAAACAGATTTAACACAGCAAACAGATTTTAACACAGACAAACAGAGTTTAACAGATTTAAGCAAACAGATTTAACACAGCAAACAGATTTAACACAGCAAACAGATTAACACAGCAAACAGATTTAACACAGCAAACAGATTTAACACAGCAAAACAGATTTAACACAGCAAAGAACACAGCAACAGATTTAACACAGCAAACAGATTTAACAGCAAACAGATTTAAACAGCAAACAGATTTAACACAGCAAACAGATTTAACACAGCAAAAGATTTAACACAGCAAACAGATTTAACACAGCAAAACAGATTTAACACAGCAAACAGATTTACACAGCAAACAGATTTAACACAGCAAACAGATTTAACACAGCAAACAGATTTAACACAGAACAGATTAACACAGCAAACAGATTTAAACAGCAAACAGATTTAACACAGCAAACAGATTTAACACAGCAAACAGATTTAACACAGCAAAACAGATTTAACACAGCAAAGATTTAACACAGCAAACAGATTTAACACAGCAAACAGATTTAACACAGCAAACAGATTAACACAGCAAACAGATTTACAGCAAGCAGATAACAGGATTTATTAACACAGCAACAGATTTAACACAGCAAACAGATTTAACACAGCAAACAGATTTAACACAGCAAACAGATTTAACACAGCAAACAGATTTAACAGCAAACAGATTTACACAGCAAACAGATTTAACACAGCAAACAGATTTAACACAGAAACAGATTAAACCACAGCAAACAGATTTAACACAGCAAACAGATTTAAACAGCAAACAGATTTAACAGCAAACAGATTTAACACAGCAAACAGATTTTAACACAGCAAACAGATTAACACAGCAAACAGATTTACACAGCAAACAGATTTAACACAGCAAACAGATTTTAACACAGCAAACAGATTTAACAGCAAACAGATTTAACACAGCAAACAGATTTAACACAGCAAACAGATTTAACACAGCAAACAGATTTAACACAGCAAACAGATTTACACAGCAAACAGATTTAACACAGCAAACAGATTTAACACAGCAAACAGATTTAACACAGCAACAGATTTAACACAGCAAACAGATTTAACACAGCAAACAGATTTAACACAGCAAACAGATTTAACACAGCAAACAGATTTAACACAGCAAACAGATTTAACACAGCAAACAGATTTACACAGCAAACAGATTTAACACAGCAAACAGATTTAAAGCAACAACAGTTACACACAACAGAGCAAACAGGTTATTTACACAGCAAACACAGTTAACACAGCAAACAGATTTAACCACAAAACAGATTTAAACAGCAAACAGATTTACACAGCAAACAGATTTAACACAGCAACAGATTTAACACAGCAAACAGATTAACACAGCAAACAGATTTAACACAGCAAACAGATTTAACACAGCAAACAGATTTAACACAAAACAGATTTAACACAGCAAACAGATTTAACACAGCAAACAGATTTAACACAGCAAACAGATTTAACACAGCAAACAGATTTTACACAGCAAACAGATTAAACACAGCAAACAGATTTAACACAGCAAACAGATTTAACACAGCAAACAGATTTAACAGCAAACAGATTTAACACAGCAAACAGATTTAACACAGCAAACAGATTTAACAGCAGACCAGATTTAACACAGCAAACAGATTTAACACAGCAAACAGATTTAACACAGCAAACAGATTTAACACAGCAAACAGATTTAACACAGCAACAGATTTAAACACAGCAAACAGATTTAACACAGCAAACAGATTTAACACAGCAAACAGATTTAACACAGCAAACAGATTTAACACAGCAAACAGATTTAACACAGCAAACAGATTTAACACAGCAAACAGATTTAACAGCAAACAGATTTAACAGCAGAACAGATTTAACAGCAAACAGATTTAACACAGCAAACAGATTTAACACAGCAAACAGATTTAACACAGCAACAGATTTAACACAGCAAACAGATTTTAACACAGCAAACAGATTTAACACAGCAAACAGATTTAACACAGCAACAGATTTAACAGCAAACAGATTTAACACAGCAAACAGATTTAACACAGCAAACAGATTTAACACAGCAAACAGATTTAACACAGCAAACAGATTTAACACGCAAACAGATTTAACACAGCAAACAGATTTAACACAGCAAACAGATTAACACAGCAAAAGATTTAACCACAGCAAACAGATTTAACACAGCAAACAGATTTAACAGCAAACAGATTTAAACAGCAGACAGATTTAAACAGCAAACAGATTTAACACAGCAAAACAGATTTAACACAGCAAACAGATTTAACACAGCAAACAGATTTAACACAGCAAACAGATTTAACACAGCAAACAGATTTAACACAGCAAACAGATTTAACACAGCAAACAGATTTAACACAGCAAACAGATTTAACAGCAAACAGATTTAACACAGCAAACAGATTTAACACAGCAAACAGATTTAACACAGCAAACAGATTTAACACAGCAAACAGATTTAACACAAGCAAACAGATTTAACAGCAAACAGATTTAACAGCAAACAGATTTACACAGCAAACAGATTTAACACAGCAAACAGATTTAACACAGCAAACAGATTTAACAGCAAACAGATTTAACAGCAAACAGATTTAACACAGCAAACAGATTTAACACAGCAAACAGATTTAACACAGCAAACAGATTAACACAGCAAACAGATTTAACACAGCAAACAGATTTAACACAGCAAACAGATTTTAACAGCAAACAGATTAAACAAGCAGCAGATTTAACACAGCAAACAGATAACACAGCAAACAGATTTAACACAGCAAACAGATTTAACAGCAAACAGATTTAACACAGCAGACAGATTTACACAGACACAAACAGATTTAACACAGCAAACAGATTAACACAGCAGACAGATTTAACACAGCAAAACAGATTTTAACACAGCAAACAGATTAACACAGCAAAACAAGAGCAATTTAACACGGCAAACAGATTTAACACAGCAAACAGATTTAACAGCAAACAGATTTAACACAGCAAACAGATTTAACACACAGACAGATTTAACACAGCAAACAGATTTAACACAGCAAACAGATTTAACACAGCAAAACAGATTTACACACAGCAAACAGATTTAACACAGCAAACAGATTTAACACAGCAAACAGATTTAACACAGCAAACAGATTTAACACAGCAAACAGATTTACAGCAAACAGATTTAACACAGCAAACAGATTTAACACAGCAGACAGATTTAACACAGCAAACAGATTTAACACAGCCGACAGATTTAACAGCAACAGATTTAACACAGCAAACAGATTTAACACAGCAAACAGATTTACACCAGCAAACAGATTTAACAGCAAACAGATTTAACACAGCAAACAGATTTAACACAGCAACAGGATTTAACAACAAGCAGACAGATTTAACACAGCAAACAGATTTAAAACAGCAAACAGATTTTCACACAGCAAACAGATTTAACACAGCAAACAGATTTAAACAGCAAACAGATTTAACACAGCAAACAGATTTAACACAGCAAACAGATTTAACACAGCAAACAGATTTAACACAGCAAACAGATTTAACACAGCAAACAGATTTAACACAGCAAAACAGATTTAACACAGCAAACAGATTTAACAGCAAACAGATTTAACAGCAGACAGTTAAACAGCAAACAGATTTAACACAGCAAACAGATTTACACACAGCAAACAGATTTAACACAGCAAACAGATTTAACACAGCAAACAGATTTAACACAGCAAACAGATTTAACACAGCAAACAGATTTAACACAGCAAACAGATTTAACACAGCAAACAGATTAACAGCAAACAGATTTAACACAGCAAACAGATTAACACAGCAAACAGATTTAACACAGCAAACAGATTTAACACAGCAAACAGATTTAACACAGCAAACAGATTTTAACAGCAAACAGATTTAACACAGCAAACAGATTAACACAGCAAACAGATTTAACACGGCAAACAGATTTAACACAGCAAACAGATTTAACAGCAAACAGATTTAACAGCAGACAGATTAACAGCAAAACAGATTTAACACAGCAAACAGATTTACACAGCAAACAGATTTAACACAGCAAACAGATTTAACACAGCAACAGATTTAAACAGCAAACAGATTTAACACAGCAAACAGATTTAACACAGCAAAAACGATTTAACACAGCAAACAGATTTAACAGCAAACAGATTTAACACAGCAAACAGGATTTAAACAGCAAACAGATTTAACCACAGCAAACAGATTTAACACAGCAAACAGATTTAACACAGCAAACAGATTTAACAGCAAACAGATAAAACAGCAAACAGATTTAACACAGCAAACAGATTAACACAGCAAACAGATTTAAACAGCAAACAGATTTAACAGCAAACAGATTTTAACACAGCAAACAGATTTAACAGCAAACAGATTAACACAGCAAACAGATTAACACAGCAAACAGATTTAACACAGCAAACAGATTTAACACAGCAACAGATTTAACACAGCAACAGATTTAACAGCAAACAGATTTAACAGCAAACAGATTTAACACAGCAAACAGATTTAAATCACACAGCAAACAGATTTAACACAGCAACAGATTTAACACAGCAAACAGATTTAACAGCAAACAGATTTAACACAGCAAACAGATTTTAACACAGCAAAC
>NW_022263831.1:0-41681 GCF_002021735.2 Oncorhynchus kisutch
CGAACCGATTCCACGCTGCGCTTTGGTCTGAGTATGATCACAACAACGATCGTGACATTAGTGTTCTTCTCAGAGCGACAGTGTCGGCAGAATTCATTGGAGGAAAACTAGTCATATTTACTCTAAAAACCGAAAGATACTGGAAGAGTAATAATGAGTTCTGTTACCAAGGAACAGAGATTTGTGCCCACACCCCAGTGGAGGCGCGGACTCTCCTAGGAGGACTTCGGGTTTCCAAATTTTTTGAATCACTCTCCAAAAGTGGGCAACAAAATGTAAAGTCGAATAGGTTTACGCACATAATATTTGTCAGGGGTACAGGGTCCACAGTGGCTCAGTTGAGTACATGGTGTTTGCAAGGGGTATAGGGGTCCCCAGTGGCTCAGTTGGTAGTACATGGGTGTTTGCAGGAGTATAGGGGGTCCCCAGTGGCTCAGTTGGTAGTACATGGTGTTTACAGGAGTATAGGGTCCCCAGTGGCTCAGTGGTAGTACATGGTGTTTACAGGAGTATGGGTCCCCAGTGGCTCATTGGTAGTACACCATGGTGTTTACAGAGTATAGGGTCCCCAGTGGCTCACGTTAGTAAGACATGGTGTTGCAGGAGTACAGGGTCCCCAGTGGCTCAGTTGGTAGTACATGGTGTTTGCAGGGCTACCGTGGCCCAGTTGGCAGTGCATGGTGTTTGCAGGGCTCCAGGGTCCCCAGTGGCCCAGTTGGGCAGTGCATGGTGTTTACAGGAGTATCGGTTCCCCAGTGGCTCAGTTGCGTGCATGGTGTTTACAGGAGTATAGGGTCCCCAGTGGCTCAGTTGGTAGTACATGGGTTTGCAGGAGTATAGGGTCCCCAGTGGCTCAGTTGGTAGTACATGGTGTTTCAGCAGGGCTACAGGGTCCCCAGTGGCCCCAGTTGGCAGTGCATGGTGTTTACAGGAGTATAGGGTTCCCCAGGGGCTCAGTTGACATTGCATGGTGTGTTGCAGGGCTACAGGGTCCCAGTGGCCCTTTGACAGTGCATGTGTTTGCAGGGCTACAGGTCCCCAGTGGCCCCCTTTGACAGTGCATGGTGTTTGCAGGGCTACAGGGTCCCCAGTGCCCAGTTGGCATGCATGGTGTTTGCAGGGCTACAGGGTCCCCAGTGGCTCAGTTGGCAGTGCATGGTGTTTGCAGGGCTACAGGGTCCCCCAGGGCTCAGTTGACAGTGCATGGCGTTTGCAGGAGTAAGGGTCCCCAGTGGCCCAGTTGGCAGTGCATGGTGTTTGCAGGCTACAGGTCCCCAGTGGCCCAGTTGGCAGTGCATGGTGTTTGCAGGGCTACAGGGTCCCAGTGGCTCGTTGGCAGTGCATGGTGTTTGCAGGGCTACAGGTCCCCAGGGCTCAGTTGGCAGTGCATGGCGTTGCAGGAGTATAGGGTCCCCAGTGGCCCAGTTGGCAGTGCATGGTGTTTGCAGGGCTACAGGGTCCCCATGCCCAGTTGGCAGTGCATGGGTGTTTTGCAGGGCTACAGGGTCCCCAGTGGCCCAGTTGGCAGTGCATGTGTTTTGCAGGGCTACAGGGTCCCCAGTGGCTCAGTTGGCAGTGCATGGTGTTTGCAGGGCTAACAGGGTCCCCAGTTCCCAGTTGGCAAGTGCATGGTGTTTGCAGGGCTACAGGGTCCCGTGGGCTCAGTTGGCAGTGCATGGTGTTTGCAGGGCTACAGGGTCCCCAGTGGCTCATCCTTCCTGTTTGGCCCTGTCGGGGGTGTCCTCGGATGGGGCCACAAGTCTCCTGACCCCTCCTGTCTCAGCCTCCAGTATTTATGCTGCAGTAGTTTATGTGTCGGGGGGCTGGGGTCAGTTTGTTATATCTGGAGTACTTCTCCTGTCCTATTCGGTGTCCTGTGTGAATCTAAGTGTGGCGTTCTCTAATTCTCTCCTTCTCTTTCTCTTTCCTCTCTCTCGGAGGACCTGAGCCCTAGGACCATGCCCCAGGACTACCTGACATGATGACTCCTTGCTGTCCCCAGTCCACCTGGCCATGCTGCTGTTCCAGTTTCAAACTGACCTGAGCCCTAGGACCATGCCCCAGGACTACCTGACATGATGACTCCTTGCTGTCCCCAGTCCACCTGGCCATGCTGCTGCTCCAGTTCAACTTCCACCTGACTGTGCTGCTGCTCCAGTTTCAACTGTTCTGCCTTATTATTATTCGACCATGCTGGTCATTTATGAACATTTGAACATCTTGGCCATGTTCTGTTATAATCTCCACCCGGCACAGCCAGAAGAGGACTGGCCACCCCACATAGCCTGGTTCCTCTCTAGGTTTCTTCCTAGGTATTGGCCTTTCTAGGGAGTTTTTCCTAGCCACCGTGCTTCTACACCTGCATTGCTTGCTGTTGGGGTTTAGGCTGGGTTTCTGTACAGCACTTTGAGATATCAGCTGATGTACGAAGGGCTATATAAATAAATTTGATTTGATTTGACAGTGCATGGTGTTTGCAGGGCTACAGGGCCCCCAGTGGCCCAGTTGGCAGTGCACGGTGTTTGCAGGGCTACAGGGTCCCAGTGGCCCAGTTGACAGTGCATGGTGTTTGCAGGGCTACAGGGTCCCCAGTGGCTCAGTTGACAGTGCATGGTGTTTGCAGGGCTACAGGGTCCCCAGTGGCCCAGTTGGCAGTGCATGGCGTTTGCAACGTCAGTGTTGAGGGTTTGACTCCCACGTGGGACCAGTACAAAAAAGTCTGTCCTCACTACTGTAAGTTGCTCTGGATAAGAGTGTCTGCTAAATGGCTGAAATGTAAATGAAATGTAGGCAACTAGATTCAGCCACGGGATGATTTTTGTCTAAGTGGTTTGTCGGGGGGGGCGTAACATAATCCTAGTCATTTGTACACTGCAAATTGACTGCAACTAAGCTCAAAAAGAGGTTGTATTTAAAATATAATATTAATTTCCATACCTTGATTACATTGAGACACCATCACATACTGTATGTCTCTTTTGTTTGTGGGAATACTTGGGGAAAAAACACTTGCAGGCCTGTTGCCGACCCCTGATATATGCCATTTCGCAGGCGCTTTTATCCAAAGTGACCTACAGTACACGACCCCACAGATTGCATTTTCAACTAGCGACTTTCAGGAAATAACACTGATCAAATTTGGTAAAACCCTTTAAGTCATCAGACAGCTGGCTGCCCACACAAACTAACCGCTAGCTGGCTACAACAAACTAACCCCTAGCTGGCTACAACAAACTAACCCCTAGCTGGCTACAACAAACTAACTGCTAGCTGGCTACAACAAACTAACTGCTAGCTGGCTACAACAAACTAACTGCTAGCTGGCTACAACAAACTAACTGCTAGCTGGCTACAACAAACTAACCGCTAGCTGGCTACAACAAACTAACCGCTAGCTGGCTACAACAAACTCACCACTAGCTGGCTACAACAAACTCACCACTAGCTGGCTACAATAAACTAACCGCAAGCTCTCTACAACCAACTAATCGCTAGCTGGCTACAAAAACGAACCGCTAGTTGGCTTTAAAAACAAACTGCTAGCTGGCTACAAACAAACTAACCGCTAGCTGGCTACAACAAACTAACTGCTAGCTGGCTACAACAAACTAACTGCTAGCTGGCTACAACAAACTAACCGCTAGCTGGCTATAACAAACTAACCGCTAGCAGGCTACAACAAACTAACCGCCAGCTGGCTATAACAAACTAACCGCTAGCTGGCTACAACAAACAAACCGCTAGCTGGCTACAACAAACTAACCGCCAGCTGGCTACAATAAGCTAACCACTAGCTGGATACAATAAGCTAACCACTAGCTGGCTACAATAAGCTTCAACCTTGACATTGTTAAAGCACTCCAAACGAGTGAACAGACAAATAAATGAAAGTGGTAACCTAAACCTGCACACACCCTCTCACCAGCCAAGGTTGAAACACCTATCACAGCTAAATGACATATGTTATCGATGATTCAGACTGAACAACGCATTCTAGCTAATCAGTCACTGGATAGCGATAAAGCCGCTGATGTCATGGTGCTGTTTTCACTCTAATTATTACCAGACTTGCTTCGAGAGTTACTTCAGTTCATAATTGGATGGATTTACTATAGTTCATAACTAAATAGTTTTACAAAGTAATCAACTTTTTAAAAATCATGTCATTGATGTAATAGTGTTGAGATGAGTGCTAAAGCAAATTGAAGTACAACCTACTGATAATTGTAATATATTTATGCAGCCTTGTTTTCCACTGGTTGAGATACAACATCAGTTGAATTTATAGTAAAGGGTAATCTACTCTTAAGGTTTAAAACAACATTAACTAGCCACCTATCCATCCACTTCACATCTACTGCTAGATGATGGTAAAATACTGTTGCTCTGAGTTAATAAAAAGAACGCTTTTTCCTCAAAGTTTATTTTTAATATCACCAGAATCAGCTCTAGATATTTGCAGTCTCAGCAATGAACTGAGAATTGAATATGCAAAACTAGAGATGCGTACTGTATGTGTGCAGTGTGCTGTCCACTGTGTGTGTGCCTGCATGAGAGTGCACGTGTACATGCACGTGCTTAACGTTGTTTGCGTATATGTTCCTGGTAACCCAGTTGAGAGTCCCACAGTGGGAGCCAGCTCTATCTGTCTGGTGTGCTCTAGTTCAGAGGTTAGAAGTTCACCAACACTGGGCCTATTTGTCTCCCCCAAGCCCCAAAGGCCTGTCCAACTAACCATCTGACATAGCCTCTAACACGTCTCCAAGACCCAACCCACTACCTCAGTCCCAACGGTCTGTCCAACTAACCCTCTGACATAGCCTCTAACACGTCTCCAAGACCCAACCCACTACCTCAGTCCCAACGGTCTGTCCAACTAACCCTCCAACACAGCCTCTAAGCCCAGCCTCCAAGCCCCATCCCACTACCTCAGTCCCAACAATCAATCCAACTAACCCTCCGACACAGCCTCTAAGCCCCAACCCTCTCTACCTCAGTCCCAGCCGAATGGCTCCAGCCTCACCAACCAGGTGTAACCCACTAACCCAACCTCACTAGTCTCAACAGTATATATGTGTGTTTGCTCATGTGAGTGTGTGAGAGCAACAGCCCAGCCCATGTGCCCTCTCCCCATCCCTCATTGCCCCAGGCAGCCATCCAGCCAAGCTGTGTTTGATGTTTGTTGTGGAACCAGGGATCCTGGCGGATCCTCTGCGCTGGGCAACCAGCCCCAGATTAGTGCATCAGCATGGATCACAGACGTGATGCTCCACAGTCAAGATTAGAGACCCATATCTAACATGTAACCGAAATGGATAGAAGCAGCAGTGGTGGATGGGAACTGAAGGGGGGTGGGGAACTGAAGGGGGTGGGGAACTGAAGGGGGGTGGGGGTACTGAAGGGGGTGGGGTGTTACTGAAGGGGGGTGGGGGTACTGAAGGGGGTGGGGGGTTACTGAAGGGGGGTGGGGGTACTGAAGGGGGTGGGGGGTTACTGAAGGGGGCTGGGGGAACTGAAGGGGGTGGGGGGTTACTGAAGGGGGGTGGGGGGTACTGAAGGGGGGTGGGGGGTACTGAAGGGGGTGGGGGGTTACTGAAGGGGGCTGGGGGAACTGAAGGGGGTAACTAAAGGGGGGTGTGGGGAACTGGAGGGGGTGGCTGAAAGTTCACTATGCATGAACCCAAGGTCAACAGCTATCAGAAAGCCTGCAAAGACTCTCCTTGGGATGTGTGTAAGTATGTGTGAGTCATACCTCCTCCACACTGTACGTTGCAGTCTTGCCAGGAGCTGTGTGTCCAAAGGTAGAGGTGCTCTGGTGCTCTCTGCTCCTCACTGACATCATCACGTTCAGTTACGTTCAGAGACACTGTGTACTCATAGTGTATCCCATAGGTCTGGTCATGGAACAACAGCACCTAGGGGAGAGGGAGTTATGTTTAGAAACACTGGCTTGTTATGTTCAGACACAATGTCCTGATAGTGTATACCATAGAGATGGGTTGAGAGACTGGGTCATGTACAGAGACACAGAGTGAGTGAGTGAGTGAGTGAGGAGAGAGACATAATATATAGAGCCCCCCTTTCTAAATCCATAGCACCAAGCCTTAGCACAACCACATTATCAGTACAATGCACAATCCAGATCCACATTATAGACGTACATTTAACCTGCCCTCTCTAGCAGAACATACAGCCTCCCCCAAGCATCCTGAAATACTTTGTAAAGGAACGAGAGAGAGGTCCACCTCTACAAGGCAGAAATCCCAACTTTTGCCAGGACCCTGAAGGATGTCACCCTCAACCGAAGCCCCAGAACGTCAAACAGGAGCAACAGAGCAATGGACACCCCGCCCAGACCAGTGAGACACCCTCCCAGACCTGCAAGACCCCCTCCCAAAGGAACTGCACTGAGAGAACCCACGCCAAGAGGACCGACACCTAGACAACAGCATCACCAGCCACAACCCAACCAGCTGAGACCCCGCCAAACAAAGCCTGGCCACACCCTACACTCTTCATACCCCTGATAACTCCTTTGTTCCACCTCCCACACATGCGGTGACCTCACCCATTACTACCAGCATGTCCAGAGATACAACCTCTCTCATCATCACCCAGTGCCTGGGCTTACCTCCGCTGTACCCGCACCCCACCATACCCCTGTCTGCGCATTATGCCCTGAATATATTCTACCATGCCCAGAAACCTGCTCCTCTTATTCTCTGTCCCCAACGCTCTAGGCGACCAGTTTTGATAGCCTTTAGCCGCACCCTCATACTACTCCTTCTCTGTTCCGCGGGTGATGTGGAGGTAAACCCAGGCCCTGCATGTCCCCAGGCACCCTCATTTGTTGACTTCTGTGTTCGAAAAAGCCTTGGTTTCATGCATGTCAACATCAGAAGCCTCCTCCCTAAGTTTGTCTTACTCACTGCTTTAGCACACTCTGCTAACCCTGATGTCCTTGCTGTGTCTGAATCCTGGCTCAGGAAGGCCACCAAAAATTCAGAGATTTCCATACCCAACTATAACATCTTCCGTCAAGATAGAACCGCCAAAGGGGGAGGAGTTGCAGTTTACTGCAGAGATGGCCTGCAAAGTAATGTCATACTTTCCAGGTCCATACCCAAACAGTTCGAACTACTAATTTTGAAAATTACTCTCTCCAGAAATAAGTCTCTCACGGTTGCCGCCTGCTACCGACCCCCCTCAGCTCCCAGCTGTGCCCTGGACACCATTTGTGAATTGATCGCCCCCCATCTAGCTTCAGAGTTTGTTCTGTTAGGTGACCTAAACTGGGATATGCTTAACACCCCGCCAGTCCTACAATCTAAGCTAGATGCCCTCAATCTCACACAAATCATCAAGGAACCCACCAGGTACAACCCTAACTCTGTAAACAAGGGCACCCTCATAGACGTCATCCTGACCAACTGGCCCTCCAAATACACCTCCGCTGTCTTCAACCAGGATCTCAGCGATCACTGCCTCATTGCCTGTATCCGCTACGGAGCCGCAGTCAAACGACCACCCCTCATCACTGTCAAGCGCTCCCTAAAACACTTCTGTGAGCAGGCCTTTCTAATCGACCTGGCCCGGGTATCCTGGAAGGACATTGACCTCATCCCGTCAGTTGAGGATGCCTGGTCATTCTTTAAAAGTAACTTCCTCACCATTTTAGATAAGCATGCTCCGTTCAAAAAATGCAGAACTAAGAACAGATACAGCCCTTGGTTCACCCCAGACCTGACTGCCCTCGACCAGCACAAAAACATCCTGTGGCGGACTGCAATAGCATCGAATAGTCCCCGTGATATGCAACTGTTCAGGGAAGTCCGGAACCAATACACGCAGTCAGTCAGGAAAGCTAAGGCCAGCTTCTTCAGGCAGAAGTTTGCATCCTGTAGCTCCAACTCCAAAAAGTTCTGGGACACTGTGAAGTCCATGGAGAACAAGAGCACCTCCTCCCAGCTGCCCACTGCACTGAGGCTAGGTAACACGGTCACCACTGATAAATCCATGATTATCGAAAACTTCAATAAGCATTTCTCAACGGCTGGCCATGCCTTCCGCCTGGCTACTTCAACCTCGGCCAACAGCTCCGCCCCCCCCGCAGCTCCTCGCCCAAGCCTCTCCAGGTTCTCCTTTACCCAAATCCAGATAGCAGATGTTCTGAAAGAGCTGCAAAACCTGGACCCGTACAAATCAGCTGGGCTTGACAATCTGGACCCTCTATTTCTGAAACTATCTGCCACCATTGTCGCAACCCCTATTACCAGCCTGTTCAACCTCTCTTTCATCTCGTCTGAGATCCCCAAGGATTGGAAAGCTGCCGCAGTCATCCCCCTCTTCAAAGGGGGAGACACCCTGGACCCAAACTGTTACAGACCTATATCCATCCTGCCCTGCCTATCTAAGGTCTTCGAAAGCCAAGTCAACAAACAGGTCACTGACCATCTCGAATCCCACCGTACCTTCTCCGCTGTGCAATCTGGTTTCCGAGCCGGTCATGGGTGCACCTCAGCCACACTCAAGGTACTAAACGACATCATAACCGCCATCGATAAAAGACAGTACTGTGCAGCCGTCTTCATCGACCTCGCCAAGGCTTTCGACTCTGTCAATCACCATATTCTTATCGGCAGACTCAGTAGCCTCGGTTTTTCGGATGACTGCCTTGCCTGGTTCACCAATTACTTTGCAGACAGAGTTCAGTGTGTCAAATCGGAGGGCATGCTGTCCGGTCCTCTGGCAGTCTCTATGGGAGTGCCACAGGGTTCAATTCTCGGGCCGACTCTTTTCTCTGTGTATATCAATGATGTTGCTCTTGCTGCGGGCGATTCCCTGATCCACCTCTACGCAGACGACACCATTCTATATACTTTCGGCCCGTCTTTGGACACTGTGCTATCTAACCTCCAAACAAGCTTCAATGCCATACAACACTCCTTCCGTGGCCTCCAACTGCTCTTAAACGCTAGTAAGACCAAATGCATGCTTTTCAACCGGTCGCTGCCTGCACCTGCATGCCCGACTAGCATCACCACCCTGGATGGTTCCGACCTAGAATATGTGGACGTCTATAAGTACCTAGGTGTCTGGCTAGACTGCAAACTCTCCTTCCAGACTCATATCAAACATCTCCAATCGAAAATAAAATCAAGAGTCGGCTTTCTATTCCGCAACAAAGCCTCCTTCACTCAAGCCGCCAAGCTTACCCTAGTAAAACTGACTATCCTACCGATCCTCGACTTCGGCGATGTCATCTACAAAATGGCTTCCAACACTCTACTCAGCAAACTGGATGCAGTCTATCACAGTGCCATCCGTTTTGTCACTAAAGCACCTTATACTACCCACCACTGCGACTTGTATGCTCTAGTCGGCTGGCCCTCGCTACATATTCGTCGCCAGACCCACTGGCTCCAGGTCATCTACAAGTCTATGCTAGGTAAAGCTCCGCCTTATCTCAGCTCACTGGTCACGATGGCAACACCCATCCGTAGCACGCGCTCCAGCAGGTGTATCTCACTGATCATCCCTAAAGCCAACACCTCATTTGGCCGCCTTTCGTTCCAGTACTCTGCTGCCTGTGACTGGAACGAATTGCAAAAATCGCTGAAGTTGGAGACTTTTATCTCCCTCACCAACTTCAAACATCAGCTATCTGAGCAGCTAACCGATCGCTGCAGCTGTACATAGTCTATTGGTAAATAGCCCACCCTTTTCACCTACCTCATCCCCGTACTGTTTCTATTTATTTACTTTTCTGCTCTTCTGCACACCAATATCTCTACCTGTACATGACCATCTGATCTTTTATCACTCCAGTGTTAATCTGCAAAATTGTAATTATTTGCCTACCTCCTCATGCCTTTTGCACACATTGTATATAGACCCCCCCTTCGTTTTCTACTGTGTTATTGACTTGTTAATTGTTTACTCCATGTGTAACTCTTTGTTGTATGCTCACACTGCTATGCTTTATCTTGGCCAGGTCGCAGTTGCAAATGAGAACTTGTTCTCAACTAGCCTACCTGGTTAAATAAAGGTGAAATTAAAAAAAAAAAAAAAAAAAAAAATATAGGCCCCCCCCAGATCAGACCTATGCCCCCCCCCCCCCCCCCCCCCCCCCCCCCCCCCCCCCCCACAGCAAAGACCTCAACATGAAAGCCACACATATGCCCAGGCCTTGAGCACAGCTACAGGCCCAAACCCCATGAATACACCCGCCCAAGCCCCATCTTACGACCTAAGAAGTATGTATCAGATGCTCAACATGCTCTGCTCACACCTACTGTAATGGTCTGGGCCTAAACCCCTTGAAAACAACACTAGACAATGGAACACAAAGCTTTCACTATCTCATCCTTGAATATACAAGGTCTAAGGTTATCTGCTCTTGGCCTAATGCGCAGGAACGTAGACTTCATCAAAGAAATTGGAAATACAGTCATTGTCATCCTACAAGAAACATGGTATAGAGGAGACAGACCCACTGGTTACCCTCCAGTTTACAGAGAGCTGGTAGTCCCATCCACCAAACTACCAGGTGTGAAACAGGGAAGAGACTCAGGAGGTATGCTAATTCGATATAGAACAGACCTAACCAACTATTAAATTCGTCAAAACAGGAACATTTTACATCTGGCTATAAATTAATAAGGAAATTATCTCAACACAGAAAAATGTCCTCATGTGTGCTATCTATATCCCCCCAATAGAATCCCCATACTTTAACGATGACAGCTTCTCCATCCTAGAGGGGGAGATCAACTACTTCCAGGCCCAGGGACATGTACTAGTCTGTGGCGACCTAAATGCCAGAACTGGACAAGAACCTGACACCCTCAGCACATAGGGGGACAAACTGAGCTGGAGCTGATAGTATTTCCTCCCAAATATGCCCCCCTAGACACAACTATGACAAAACAACCAACAAAACGTGCGTTATGCTAATTAGTGTCAGATAATGACAACGGTCCTGTTCATGGGATGGGGTGTCACTAGAGGTTAAGGAGAAGTCTATCTTTAATTCTGTGAATAACAGTTGTATCTTTTATCAATGTTTATTATGAGTATTTCTGCAAAATCAACGGATGTTTTTTAATTTATTTTTAAATTCTTCTTCTTATTATTTTTTTTTACAATTTTACCCCCTTTTCTCCCCAATTTCATGGTATCCAATTGTTAGTAGTAACTATCTTGTCTCATCGCTACTACTCCCGTATGGGCTCGGGAGAGACGAAGGTCGAAAGCCATGCGCCCTCCGAAACACAACCCAACCAAGCCGAACTGCTTCTTTAACACAACGCGCATCCAACCTGGAAGCCAGCCGCACCAATGTGTCGGAGGAAACACCGTGCACCTGGTGACCTGGTTAGCGTGCACTGTGCTGGTGCGCGATGAGACAAGGATATCCTTACCGGCAAAACCCTCCCTAACCCGGACGACGCTAGGCCAATTGTGCGTCGCCCCACGGACCTCCCGGTCGCGGCCGGCTGCGAACCCAGAGTCTGTGGTGGCACAGCTAGCAGTGCCCTAGACCACTGCGCCACCCGGGAGGCCCCGTCATGTGTCACCGGACATTACTGCACATAATGCACCAATGTAAACTGAGATTTTTGCATATACATATGCACATTATCGAACAAAACATACATGTATTGTGTAACATGATGTCCTATGAGTGTCATCTGATGAAGATCATCAAAGGTTAGTGATTCATTCTATCTATATTTCTGCTTTTTGTGACTCTATCTTTGGCTATCTTTGTCTGGATAAATGGCTGTGTTTTTTGGACTTGGCTATGTATTGGACTTGTTAATGTGTGAAAGTTACATATTTCTACAAAATATTTTTGAATTTCGCGCACTGCCTTTTCAGCAGAATGTTGTCGAGGGGCTCCGCTAGCCCTAGAAAGGTTAAGGTTTAAAAGGGCATCTGAAGTTTGAACATTTCCACTTTGATATTTCAGACTTGATTTTCCCTTACCAAAAATGTATCAATCCCTACAAATGTTTTTATACACTGCTCAAAAAAATAAAGGGAACACTAAAATAACATATCCTAGATCTGAATAAATGAAATATTCTTATTAAATACTTTTTTCTTTACATAGTTGAATGTGCTGACAACAAAATCACACAAAAATTATCAATGGAAATCAAATGTATCAACCCATGGAGGGTCTGGATTTGGAGTCACACTCAAAATTAAAATGGAAAACCCCACACCATGACTGACCCACCGCCAAACCGGTCATGCTGGAGGATGTTGCAGGCAGCCGAACGTTCTCCACGGCGTCTCCAGACTGTCACGTCTGTCACATGTGCTCAGTGTGAACCTGCTTTCATCTGTGAAGAGCACAGGGCGCCAGTGGCGAATTTGCCAATCTTGGTGTTCTCTGACAAATGAAAAACGTCCTGCACGGTGTTGGGCTGTAAGCACAACCCCCACCTGTGGACGTCGGGCCCTCATACCACCCTCATGGAGTCTGTTTCTGACCGTTTGAGCAGACACATGCACATTTGTGGCCTGCTGGTGGTCATTTTGCAGGGCTCTGGCAGTGCTCCTCCTGCTCCTCCTTGCACAAAGGCGGAGGTAGTGGTCCTGCTGCTGGGTTGTTGCCCTCCTACGGCCTCCTCCACGTCTCCTGATGTACTGGCCTGTCTCTTGGTAGTGCCTCCATGCTCTGGACACTACGCTGACAGACACAGCAAACCTTCTTGCCACAGCTCGCATTGATGTGCCATCCTGGATGAGCTGCACTACCTGAGCCACTTGTGTGGGTTGTAGACGCCGTCTCATGCTACCACTAGAGTGAAAGCACCGCCAGCATTCAAAAGTGACCAAAACATCAGCCAGGAAGCATAGGAACTGAGAAGTGGTCTGTGGTCCCCACCTGCAGAACCACTCCTTTATTAGGGGTGTCTTGCTAATTGCCTATCATTTCCACCTGTTGTCTATTCCATTTGCACAACAGCATGTGAAATGTATTGTCAATCAGTGTTGCGTCCTAAGTGGACAGTTTTGAGTTCACAGAAGTGTGATTGACTTGGAGTTACATTGTGTTGTTTAAGTGTTCCCTTTATTTTTTTGAGCAGTGTATAATCCACATAATAACTGACATTTCCTGTTGCTGCAGGATTATTTCCCTACTGTAGCAAACTGGCTCTAATTAAGATACTACATCTGTATCACATGATGCCTCCAGAGGGCCATTTGGGGTGGCAGGTAGCCTAGTAGTTAGAGCGTTCCCTGGTAGGCTGTCATTGTAAATAAGAATGTGTTCTTAACTGACTTGCCTAGTTAAATAAAGATTACATTTAAACTAACAACAACTTCCTCCCTTTGAAGCCCAATTTCCATGTTCTTTATCTGTCCCTCTCTGATCTCTGTCATCATGTGGAGTAGACTGAGGAGGTTAAATGCATCAGCTCAACATGCATTCGCATGTTAGGGATACACACACACACACACACACACACACACACACACACACACACACACACACACACACACACACACACACACACACACACACACACACACACACACACACACACACACTCTCTCTCTCTCTCTACATGATAGGTTTACCATGAGGTACAGCGGGGTCTTGGTGGGTCCCTTGGCGGACATTTTCTCCCAGAGTCCTCTCCGGACGTAGCGCACTGTAGTGCCGGCCAGCTGGAACTCTCCAGGAAGCTCGATCTTCCAGTCGCTGTTGATGGACCTCTTGGTAGAGTCTTTCATTGCTGGAACAAGCAGGATGTAGAATTCATTTAAGAGGAAGTTCAGGACAACTTGATGTTAGATGGTTCCCTATCATTTGCCCCTATCACTTCCATTGAAAGTAAGCATACCACAGTCTCCACCAACATGCCTAGACCTGTAAACGCAGGTTGATGGGTTCAATTCCCACTCTGACTGTTCCCCTTAAATCACTACCTTTATTCAAACCCATAATTCAAACCATGTCTCTAACCTAAAATATATATATTTTTTATTTAAAGAGGAGCAAACAAACAATTAAAATGTAGCAGGCAGGCAAAGTGAACACACACTTCTCTTCACTTCTCTGAAAATGACTTTTGATGCCCAAATTGGCTGCTTTCGAAATAGCCAACCCCGGTCAGTGAGGTTTTACTTCTTGCAGTGCCTGAACCACAGGAAAGCAGCACAGCATCAGAGACCCAGTCGGTTCCAACTAAGAGAGTGTCCCTTGATGTGGAGACTGTGGAGGTTGTGAAGTCCAGCAAACAGACTACCTCACCGCATGTCCACAGTTATCCCCTGTGGACATGCGGTGCTTGACTTAAGGTTGTTGGGTAATGCATTAGAAAGAGAGCGAGGGTGGAGAGAGAGCGAGAACATAAAGAGAGGGAGAATAAAGAGCGAGAGAGCGAGACAGAGAGACTGTTGGGGTGTACTGTAAGACATTCCATAAGAATTGAATGTTTGAGCCAGGTTTTTCCAAATGCATGTTGTTTTAATTAGTCTTTTGGAAGGACTCGACGACCAGAGAGTGCTCCAGAGAAATAAAAACACCTTGCACAGTGAATGGACTCTTTCTAAACACGTCTGTTTTACTGCATGTCTATGAACTTACAGATTTAGATGGAATTGAAAATCATTTAAACACTTCACTATAAAACTGCCCAGGAACATAATATTAACTATATATAAAAAAACAACTTCAGATCTTTCAAAATGTGTTTAGCCACATCGTTAAATCAACTTAAATTAAAATGCATTCGAATATTAGCATCACTGTCTCATGGTCATCATTACAATATTAGCATCACTGTCCTATGGTCCTCATTAGAATATTAGCATCACTGTTCCATGGTCATCGTTAGATTATTAGCATCACTGTTCCATGGTCATCATCAGAATATTAGCATCACTATTCCATGGTCATCGTTAGATTATTAGCATCACTGTTCCATGGTCATCATCAGAATATTAGCATCACTATTCCATGGTTATCGTTAGAATATTAGCATCACTGTTCCATGGTCATCATTAGAATATTAGCATCACTGTTCCATGGTCATCATTAGAATATTAGCATCACTGTTCCATGGTCATCGTTAGATTATTAGCATCACTGTTCATTGGTCATCATTAGAATATTAGCATCACTGTTCCATGGTCATCGTCAGAATATTAGCATCACTGTTCCATGGTCATCATCAGAATATTAGCATCACTGTTCCATGGTCATCATTAGAATATTAGCATCACTGTCTCATGGTCATCGTTAGAATATTAGCATCACTGTTCCATGGTAATCATTAGGATATTAGCATCACTGTTCCATGGTCCTCATTAGAATATTAGCATCACTGTTCCATGGTCATCATTAGAATATTAGCATCACTGTTCCATGGTCATCATTAGAATATTAGCATCACTGTTCCATGGTAATCATTAGGATATTAGCATCACTGTTCCATGGTCATCATTAGAATATTAGCATCACTGTTCCATGGTCATCGTTAGATTATTAGCATCACTGTTCATTGGTCATCATTAGAATATTAGCATCACTGTTCCATGGTCATCGTCAGAATATTAGCATCACTGTTCCATGGTCATCATCAGAATATTAGCATCACTGTTCCATGGTCATCATTAGAATATTAGCATCACTGTCTCATGGTCATCGTTAGAATATTAGCATCACTGTTCCATGGTAATCATTAGGATATTAGCATCACTGTTCCATGGTCCTCATTAGAATATTAGCATCACTGTTCCATGGTCATCATTAGAATATTAGCATCACTGTTCCATGGTCATCATTAGAATATTAGCATCACTGTTCCATGGTAATCATTAGGATATTAGCATCACTGTTCCATGGTCCTCATTAGAATATTAGCATCACTGTTCCATGGTCATCATCAGAATATTAGCATCACTGTTCCATGGTCCTCATCAGAATATTAGCATCACTGTTCCATGGTCATCATTAGAATATTAGCATCACTGTTCCATGGTCATCATCAGAATATTAGCATCACTGTTCCATGGTCATCATTAGAATATTAGCATCACTGTTCCATGGTTATCATTAGAATATTAGCATCACTGTTCCATGGTCATCATTAGAATATTAGCATCACTGTTCCATGGTCATCATTAGAATATTAGCATCACTGTTCCATGGTCATCACTGTGTTGTTTACTAGCTCTACAAAAACATAAATTCTCTTTTCCTTTTCTACACATAGTATTTCACAAGTTTCCCTTAGGTACAGACTGAGGATCAGCTTCTCCTCTCCCAATCTTAAGATTAACCAGGGTAGAACTGCCGCTTTCAAGCACCGGGACTCTAACCCGGAAGCTTATAAGAAATCCCTTTATGCCCTCTGACGAACCATCCAACCGGGAAAGTGTCAATACAGAACTAAGATCGAATCATACTATACCGGCTCCGACACTCGTCAGATGTGGCAGGGCTTGCAAACTATTACAGACTACTAAAGGAAGCAAGCTGAGAGCTGCCCAGTGACATGAGCCTACCAGACGAGCTAAATAACTTCTATGCTCACTTCGAGGCAAGTAACACCTAAACATGCATGAGAGCATCAGCTGTTCCGGACGACTGTGTGATCACGCTCTCCACAGCCGATGTGAGTAAGACCTTTAAACAGGTCAACATTCACAAGGCTGCAGAGCCAGGTGGATTACCAGGACGTGTACTCCAAGCATGAGCTGACCAATTGGCAAGTGTCTTCACTGACATTTTCAACCTCTCCCTGTCTGAGTCTGTAATACCAAATGTTTCTAGGAGACCACCATAGTCCCTGTGCCCAAGAACACTAAGGTAACCTGCCTAAATTACTACCGACCCGTAGCACTCATGTGCTACCACACCAACATACCACATCCACAGAAGATGCAATCTCTATTGTACTCCACACTGCCCTTTCCCACCTGGACAAAAGGAACACCTACGTGAGAATGCTATTCATTGACTACAGCTCAGCGTTCAACACCATAGTGGCCTCAAAGCTCAAAACTAAGCTAAGGACCCTAGGACTAAACACCTTCCTCTGCAACTGGATCCTCGACTTCCTGATGGGCTGCCCCCAGGTGGTAAGGGTAGGTAACAACACATCCGCAACGCTGATCCTCAACACGAGGGCCCCTCAGGGGTGAGTGCTCAGTCCCCTCCTGTACTCCCTTTTCACTCATGACTGCATGACTCAAACACCATCATTAAGTTTGCTGATGACAACAGTGGTAGGCCTGATCACCAACAACGATGAGACAGCCTATAGGGAGGAGGCCAGAGACCTGACCGTGTGGTGCAAGGACAACAACCTCTTCCTCAACTTGATCAAGACGAAGGAGATGATTGTGGACTATGGGAAAAGGAGGACAGAGCACGCCCTCATTCTCATCGACGGGGCTGTAGTGGAGCAGATTGAGAGATTCAAGTTCCTTGGCGTCCACATCACCAACAAACTATCATGGTCCAAGCACACCAAGACAGTCGTGACGGCATGACAAAAGCTATTCCCCCTCAGGAGACTGAAAAGATTTGGCATGGGTCCTCAGATCCTCAAAAGGTTTTACAGCTGCACCATCAAGAGCATCCTGACGGGTTGCATCACTGTCTGGTATGGCAATTGCTCGGCCTCCAACCGCAAGGCTCTACAGAGGGTAGTGCATCCGGCCCAGTACATCACCGGGGCCAAACTTCCTGCCATCCAGGATCTCTATACCAGGCGGTGTCAGAGTAAGGCCCTAAAAATTGTCAAAGACTCCAGCCACCCTAGTCATAGACTGTTCTCTCTGCTACCGCATGGCAAGCCGTACCGGAGCGCCAAGTCTAGGTCCAAGAGGCTTCTAAACAGCCTCTACCCCCAAGCCATAAGATTCCTGAACATCTAATCAAATGGCTACCCAGACTATTTGCATTGCCCCCCTTCTATGCTACAGCTACTCTCTGTTATTATCTATGCATATTCACTTTAATAACTCTACCTACATCCTAAACTGACCCAAGATCAGCGACTTGGGGAAACTTTATCATATAAAACGTGGTGGAGACATACCTCACACTGTACAAAAGGAAGTAGTGTTGGAGTGTTTCTTTAGATCACCAGATGTGTTTTCAAAGGGAGTGGCTAGCCTTTCAGTCTCTCCTCCCTCCCTTCCCTCTGTCCCTCCCTACTTCCCTTCCTCTCTTCCCCATCCCTCTTCTCCCTCCATCCCTCTTCTCCCTCCATCCCTCTGTCCCTCCCTACTTCCCTTCCTCTCTTCCCCATCCCTCTTCTCCCTCCATCCCTCTTCTCCCTCCATCCCTCAACTCCCTCCTATCACTAGAGAGGATCCCAGCCTGTCCTATCATTACACACAGAGCTAGATGTCTCAACTCCCTCCTATCACTAGAGAGGATCCCAGCCTGTCCTATCATTACACACAGAGCTAGATGTCTCAAGTCCCCAGTGTACCCTTCCTGTTGACAAAGCACTTAACAGTTAGAAAAATGTTTAATAGCTGTTGTCAGAACACTCAAAAGGAAACCGCAAGAGTGAAGTGTTCAAACACTTTACAAGCGGCTGACAAATGAGTGTGTTTATCGGCTTTCAAATTTCCCTGCAGAGTTGACAGAGAACAAAACATGCTAGACAGTGCAGAATGTTTTAGCACTGGCTTAAGACTGTATGGGGCAGCCAAACGCAACTGGCAGAACAACAACATAGCATTTACAGTAGTTATATACAAGTCAATCAATAAGTTTAAAAAACAGCTTTCAAAAATGACCCAGGTGCCACGGCCTCTCTAACTCGGCAACCTGTCTTCCTCTCACTCTCTCAAAGCAACCCCCACCTCTACTAGTGCCTCGTCTAAGCCAATCACGTGGTTAAATGCAAGAGCCCATGTCTTACCCAATCACATCAATGCAAATATCCTCCACAACACCTCGGAACAAGCAGGCAGAGAGAAACATAAATATTTCACTGAGGTTCAACTGTTAATATCACAGATAGAAGGAGCTTAGTTACCAGTATCCTTGTTAATATGGCTTGTTCAAAAAAATGTAAGTTGACGGCGAGTGGACGGAAAATGCATTCTCCCCACAACCAGAACAAAACAAATGTGCCTGATATGCAGCGAGTCCGAAGCCCTCGTGAAAAGTGGCAATGTTAAGCGTCATTACACCAAGCATAGTAATATAGATCAGACATATCCTCTGAACACGGAGGTGAGAACAAACAAGATTAAACAACTCAAATCCCAATATGAGACAAAAAGTCCATGTCAATTTCATGAAAGCCCAACAACGTGCAACGGAGCGTTCACTGAGGATAGCTTGGGTTTAGGGAAAACACTGACGCTGAGATGGTAAAAGAACGCATGTGTGAAGTTGCTGACACCTTGTTTGCAGGTAAACAATACAGATTAGCGGTACCCCCTGTTTATAGCCTCCAAACTGACTTGGTACCGGTACCCCCTGTATATAGCCTCCACACTGACTTGGTACCGGTACCCCCTGTATATAGGCTCCACACTGACTTGGTACCGGTACCCCCTGTTTATAGCCTTGTTATTGTTATGTTATTGTGTTACTTTTAGTTTTTACTTCAGTTCATTTGGTAAATATTTGATTAACTCTTCTTGAACTGCACTGTTGGTTAAGTGCTTGTAAGTAACCATTTCATGGTAAGGTCTACACTTGTATTCGGCATGACAAATAAAGTTTGATTTGATTCCACAGCAATGAGGAGAAATTAAATATTAGCTGAAGATTTGACTTCACAACTTGATGAGGTCATTCAGAATGCACCAAGCATTCCATTGGCTGTGGATGATTCCACAGATAACACTGATAATGCCCTGCTTCTGTTGTTTGTCAGATTTTATTATGCAACAAATAGGTAATTCTGGGATGAGCTGTTGGGCTTAACAAATCTAGAAGCAGACACACAGGGAGATAATGTCAAAAGGATGCTGACCAAAAGGGGGAGAGATCTGAAGTCAGTGGTCTCCATCACCACAGATGGAGCTCCAGCCATGACAGGAAGAGGAGGGGACTGGTTACACGTTTCAAAGAGGACCACCCTGTCCTGACATCAAATCATCCATCAGTCTGTCATGACAACGATGATGAAACTGATCAAGAACACCGCCTGCTACGAGGTTTTCTGACAGAGGCTAATGCCAGCTTTGATGACTTACTACTGCACAATGTCAGATGGCTCAGTGAAGGCGGGGTTTTGGAACCTTTCTGGGCCATTCAGGAGAAAATCAAAGCTTTCTTATCAGAGCAAAAGAGTGACAAGGCAACTCAGTTTTCTGATGACGAGAAGAGGGAAACAGTAGCATTTTTGACAGACATGACATCACACCTCAATCAACTGAATGTTAAGCTGCAGGACAACACAGTGTGACAGACATGACATCACACCTTAATCAACTGAATGTTAAGCTGCAGGACAACACAGTGTGACAGACATGACATCACACCTTAATCAACTGAATGTTAAGCTGCAGGACAACACAGTGTGACAGACATGACATCACACCTTAATCAACTGAATGTTAAGCTGCAGGACAACACAGTGTGACAGACATGACATCACACCTTAATCAACTGAATGTTAAGCTGCAGGACAACACAGTGTGACAGATATGACATCACACCTTAATCAACTGAATGTTAAGCTGCAGGACAACACAGTGTGACAGACATGACATCACACCTTAATCAACTGAATGTTAAGCTGCAGGACAACACAGTGTGACAGACATGACATCACACCTCAATCAACTGAATGTTAAGCTGCAGGACAACACAGTGTGACAGACATGACATCACACCTCAATCAACTGAATGTTAAGCTGCAGGGACAGGACAACACAGTGTGTGATATGATAGCAGCAGTCTGATATTGGAGCTTTTCAAGAATGATCTCCAGGGAGAACTCCAATCTTCTGGTGCAAACGCAGGGAGACAAAGATGTTCCCAACCATGTCGATTTCATCCAGAAGCTGATGAAGAACCTCATATCTAGCTTTGATTACATTTTTATATTTTTATTTTTATTTGACCTTTATTTAACTCGGCAAGTCAGTTAAGGACAAATTCTCATTTAAAATGACGGCCTACCAAAAGGCAAAAGGCCTCCTGCAGGGACGGGGGCTGGGATTTCACTGCTGGAAGAGAGTCGCTTGCTGGTCATCCAGAACCATCTTAGTCACAAAAAGTTGTCAGAGGAAGCTAAACAGATCTTCAGACGGGTAGATGTTGTCAGAGGAAGCTAAACAGATCTTCAGACGGGTAGAAGTTGTCAGAGGAAGCGAAACAGATCTTCAGACGGGTAGAAGTTGTCAGAGGAAGCTAAACAGATCTTCAGACAGGTAGATGTTGTCAGAGGAAGCTAAACAGATCTTCAGACGGGTAGATGTTGTCAGAGGAAGGTAAACAGCTCTTCAGACGGGTGGATGTTGTCAGAGGAAGCTAAACAGATCTTCAGATGGGTAGATGTTGTCAGAGGAAGCTAAACAGATCTTCAGACGGGTAGATGTTGTCAGAGGAAGCTAAACAGATCTTTAGACGGGTAGAAGTTGCATCACTGCAAATGGAGTTGATCGAGCTACAAGAAAATGTGTCTTTGTGACCCTGTCTTACATTCTGGGGAAAGATGGAAAGATGGTGCCTGCAGCTGATGTCCCTGTTCTCAAGAAACTAGCACTAGACATTCTGCCCATGTTTGGCTCCACATACAGCTGTGAATCAGCCTTCTCCACAATGAACTTTATTCAAAACAAATATCGCTCCAGGCTCACCAATGGACACCTGCACCAGTGTCTCAAGAGTTGCTCTCACACCATTTGTGCCAAAGTTCAAAGCATTTTAAAGAGACAGAAAGTGTCATTTCTCTCATTGATGCAAGTTGCACAGTGACTGATCCATGAATATTGCATTGCACAGTGACTTATACATTAATATTGCATGGATCACAGTGACTTATATATGAATATTGCATGGATCACAGTGACTTATACATGAATATTGCAAGACCCACAGTGACTTATACATTAATATTGCATGATCCACACTGATTTATATATTATTATTGCATGACCCACAGTGACCTATACATTATTATTGCATGACCCACAGTGACTTATACATTAATATTGCATGGCCCACAGTGACTTATACATTATTATTGCATGGCCCACAGTGACTTATACATTAATATTGCATGGCCCACAGTGACTTATACATGAATATTGCAAGACCCACAGTGACTTATACATTAATATTGCATGATCCACAGTGACTTATACATTATTATTGCATGACCCACAGTGACCTATACATTATTATTGCATGACCCACAGTGACTTATACATTAATATTGCATGGCCCACAGTGACTTATACATTCATATTGCATGGCCCACAGTGACTTGTACATTAATATGGCATGGCCCACAGTGACTTATACATGAATATTGCATGACCCACAGTGACCTATACATTATTATTGCATGACCCACAGTGACTTATACATTAATATTGCATGGCCCACAGTGACTTATACATTATTATTGCATGGCCCACAGTGACTTATACATTAATATTGCATGGCCCACAGTGACTTATACATTCATATTGCATGGCCCACAGTGACTTGTACATTAATATGGCATGGCCCACAGTGACTTATACATGAATATTGCATGATCCACAGTGACTTATACATTATTATTGCATGGCCCACAGTGACTTATGCATTAATATTGCATGGCCCACAGTGACTTGTACATTAATATGGCATGATCCAGTGACTTATACATTAATATTGCATGATCCACAGTGACTTATACATTAATATTGCATGATCCACAGTGACTTATACATTAATATTGCATGATCCACAGTGACTTATACATTAGTATTGCATGACCCACAGTGACTTGTACATTAATATTGCATGATCCACAGTGACTTGTACATTATTATTGCATGACGCACAGTGACTTATACATTATTATTGCATGGCCCACAGTGACTTATACATTAATATTGCATGATCCACAGTGACTTGTACATTATTATTGCATGACCCACAGTGACTTATACATTATTATTGCATGGCCCACAGTGACTTGTACATTATTATTGCATGACGCACAGTGACTTATACATTATTATTGCATGGCCCACAGTGACTTGTACATTATTATTGCATGGCCCACAGTGACTTATACATTAATATTGCATGATCCACAGTGACTTATACATTATTATTGCATGGCCCACAGTGACTTATACATTATTATTGCATGGCCCACAGTGACTTATACATTAATATTGCATGATCCACAGTGACTTGTACATTAATATTTCATGACCCACAGTGACTTGTACATTATTATTGCATGGCCCACAGTGACTTGTACATTATTATTGCATGACCCACAGTGACTTGTACATTATTATTGCATGACCCACAGTGACTTGTACATTATTATTGCATGGCCCACAGTGACTTGTACATTACTATTGCATGACCCACAGTGACTTGTACATTAATATTGCATGACCCACAGTGACTTGTACATTATTATTGCATGACCCACAGTGACTTGTACATTATTATTGCATGACCCACAGTGACTTGTACATTAATATTGCATGACCCACAGTGACTTGTACATTATTATTGCATGACCCACAGTGACTTGTACATTATTATTGCATGGCCCACAGTGACTTTCTGTGCTTTCAGATTTTGTTCTTAACTCTCCTTTGATCTCCAGAAAACATGCACTTCATTTAATTGAGATATTATTTAATAATTCAAGGTCCATGTACAAAGGTTTAATTTGTCTCATTTACAGTTTTTGACAATCGCTTATGTTAGGTTTTGAACTTCAGTTTAACAGTTTTGAAAAGAGTATGTAAACATGTGTAAATTGGCCTGTAGGTACATAGAGTTTTGGTGGTGGTTGTGTCTGAGTGAGAAAATAATTCATGAAATTTGTAAGATGTAGTCATTGAATGCATTTTGTGCCAAAGCAATGAAACATTATCCACAGTTTAACCCACATAGACCGCTGTTGTGCTCACTGTGTGAAGAGTTTTGAAAAAGTGACCTAAGTATTGAGAAATGGGTCCTAACGATTGTAAAAAACTGTAATGTATTTACCAATATTCTTGAAAACATTTGATATAACAACATGGTTTGTTACTATGCTGAACCACAGCGCCGATAAATGACCATATCCATCCGGACCTTTGCCACCTAGGACATTTGTGTCACTGGACCATTTCAGATAGTAGTTGAGTACCCTGCTATAGGGAATACAAGTTCACATCATTAGACAGATAATATGAACTTGTGCGGTTGTCTATAAAAGGGGTTCCCAAACTGTTTTCATCCAGGTCCCCCTTCCAGCATTAGGGAATATCCCACTCCCCCCTGCACACCCCTATTTCTATGGGTACAAGCACCGAAATGAAACAAACGTTCCACAACCGTCTAGTTGACGGAGAGAGAATTTTGCAGGTTTAAAGATTATTTCCTGCAATTCAACACATCTTGCATCATCAGATCCTCTTGTCATGTTAGTCATTATATACCTTAGAGATCTATTTATAACTTGTCAGAAAACTTGTGTGTGTGTGTGTGTGTGTGTGTGTGTGTGTGTGTGTGTGTGTGTGTGTGTGTGTGTGTGTGTGTGTGTGTGTGTGTGTGTGTGTGTGTGTGTGTGTGTGTGTGTGTGTGTGTGCGTGTGTGTGTGTGTGTGTTACCCAGAAAGCTGTGTGAGGGCTTGTCCTCCACAACTTTGATTCTCCTAGCACCAACGGGGATGACAGCAGCCTCGATGTAACCTGTAGAAACACAAGAGAGTGAGGTGGGTGGAGCCACACCCAGACCCACACCTGGGGTGAGGAGAGGACGAGAGGTGAGGGGGGATGAGAGGAGGTGAGGAGAGGTGAGGGGAAGGGGTAGTACAGACAGGGTTGGGCTGGGCTGGTTCTTTATCCAAGCTGTTAATTTGGAAAGGGTTGAAATTATTTTTCTGTGTGAAAGGCAAGGAGGAGGACAATGAAGGAAGTAGAAAGAGAGAGGGTCTACATCCCAAATGACACCCTGTTCCCTACACATGGGCCCTGTTCAAAAGTAGTGCACAAGACTCTGGTCAAAGGTAGTGCACTATGAAGGGAATAGGATATCATTTGGGACACAGCTAGGAGTGTAACGGTCATAGTAGCAGTGATCTAACTCAATACCGGTGGACAGAAAGAGGTAGAGACTCTCTCTCTCGACCTTCTGTCTCTGTGTGCTGGAGCATCACACAGAGCCTGGGTTTGAAAGGAAGGATTCAACCAGAGACAGATAGGTATGTTGTGACCCAGATGTCACCATATTCCCTATATAGTGTGATATTTGAGACTAGAGCTCAATGAGCCCTGTATCAAAAGCATTGCACTATATTGGGAATACGGTGGCATTTGGGATTCACACATTGAGATGTACGGCTCTGAATTCAACAGGTGTCATATAAGAGACCAGGAAGTATATGTGAGCAAAATGATCCAATCATTTTGTGGATCCCACTGCATATACACTACTTCCGCTTTATGACATCACTTTTGAATCATTCATTTGATTCTAGCACAGAGATCCTATGAAATGTTCTATGGATTCCAGCCTCAACCCGACTGGGAGAGAAATCTCTGATTAGACCCTTGCCAGCCCTTCCCTCCTCACAGACATGCATCCAAGCACCCACTAGTGTTTGGGCAGTAGTGATGATACAAAGCAGCTCGTTGGTTCCCAGGCCCTCAGGTGACTGACTGTGGTCCCACTGTTACTTCTGAGGCTTACACACAAATGTGTCAAAGAAGGAAACAAAAAATAGAGTGGAGAGAGATATGAAAGACCCACAGTGAGAGAGAGAAAGGGAGGGAGGGAGAGAGAGAGTGGGAGGGAGAAGAGGAAGAACAGAGAGAAAGGGAGGGAGGGAGGGAGGGAGGGAGGGAGGGAGGGAGGGAGGGAGGGAGGGAGGGAGGGAGGGAGGGAGGGAGGGAGGGAGGGAGGGAGGGAGGGAGGGAGAAGAGGAAGAACAGAGAGAAAGGGAGGGAGGGAGGGAGGGAGGGAGGGAGGGAGGGAGGGAGGGAGGGAGGGAGGGAGGGAGGGAGGGAGGGAGGGAGGGAGGGGGAGGGAGAAGAGGAAGAACAGAGAGAAAGGGAGGGAGGGAGAGAGATATGAAAGACCCACAGTGAGAGAGGGAAAGGGAGGGAGGGAGGGAGAGAGTGGGAGGGAGAAGAGGAAGAACAGAGAGAAAGGGAGGGAGGGAGGGAGAGAGAGAGTGGGAGGGAGAAGAGGAAGAACAGAGAGAAAGGGAGGGAGGGAGGGAGAGAGTGGGAGGGAGAAGAGGAAGAACAGAGAGAAAGGGAGGGAGGGAGGGAGGGAGGGAGGGAGGGAGGGAGGGAGGGAGGGAGGGAGGGAGGGAGGGAGGGAGGGAGGGAGGGAGGGAGGGAGGGAGGGAGGGAGGGAGGGAGGGAGGGAGGGAGGGAGGGAGGGAGGGAGGGAGGGAGAGAGAGAGTGGGAGGGAGAAGAGGAGGAACAGAGAGAAAGAGATACATCAGCAAATAGGAGAGAGAGAACAAAAGAGGGATATATAAAGAGGGGAGGAGAGGGTCTTCCATAATGTAGATAATTGCAATAGGAGGAACCCCCAACAAAATGATCCCTGTGTAATGGGACTGTTAAGCTCTGTGGAGTCAAGAGAGACCCGAGTGCATCCTAAATGGCATACTATTCCCTATCTAATGCACTACTTTTGACCAAGACCCATAGTGCCTGTAGTGCACTACATAGAGAATAGGGTGCCGTTTGAGATGCAGAACCTTCTCTCTACAATAGATCCCAAAGCACAGTATCTATACAACCGTTTCTGAGAAAATAAAATAGCTTATTCTTCCAAACTTTCACCATCCTCTTTATTGTCCCAATTTTGTTTAGTTTTTTTAGTGTTACCAGACTGAGTTTGATTTATTCCTGTATCTCAAGGGGCCACATCCTAACCTGAGATCCACACGTAACAAACTTGACATCAATGCATGATTGACACCAAACTCAAGAGTTTCACACAGGTCTTACATTACAATCAAGTCCCCTCGGCCTAGTTGAGCTGCTTTGTTCCTCTTTACTGCCCCCCCCACTATGTACAGACTCCCTGTGTGTACTCACCGTAGTGCCGCCCTACAGGGCTGGATCTGCAATTACCACAACCATGCTATTATCTCTTTACACAGCACACAGGAACAAGTCACGAGTAAGAAGTGTCCCTAGCCTTGACACTGATCTAAGGCCAGTTTAGCTTTCTCCCCCTCTAATGGTTAAGGTTAGGATTGGGGGGAGTTTAAACTGATCCTAGATCTGTGCCTATGGGCAATTTTTACCAAGAGCACCCCTTCACACAGTCAACAGGAAAACACCACAAACCCACACACCCAGAAACACTGTTAAAAACAACACCCCATCGCTAAGGCCCAGAGTATTTTCTGGTCAGGCCCTACCCATCACCAACACCACAGGGTTACATTGATTGCCACTCTGTATGTAGTTACTGTATACACACCATTACACACCATTACACACACAGACACACACACACTGTTCATTTACAGCCATTACTCTGGGAATGACAAGACAGGCTCTTTGCAGGCCAGACCTTAGAAACCCCAACCCATCCTCCTCTGGGCTCTCCTGGGATTAACAATATGACATTCAAGATTTTCAATATGATTCTTAATCATTTTCGCCAATGGAATATTGTTGTTGTTCTCCCACAACCCAGGTGGATGAGGAAGTACCACGAGGTATCCCAGTGTGTTCATCAGGAGGAGGGCCGGGAAGCCAAGCCATGCCGAGCTGTTGGGATCCACAGTGTGCGTGTGTGTGTGTGTGTGTGTGTGTGTGTGTGTGTGTGTGTGTGTGTGTGTGTGTGTGTGTGTGTGTGTGTGTGTGTGTGTGTGTGTGTGTGTGGACCATCTGCATTTTGGCTATTGATCCCAGGAGAAGCCAAGGAGGTTTGGATCTCCCATCTACCGACGTGTACACTCCAGTCAGGGCAGGACGCACACACACACACACGCACGCACTGCACACACACACACACACACACACACACACACACACACACACACACACACACACACACACACACACACACACACACACACACACACACACACACACCACACACACACACACACACACACACACACAGAGCAGGCATCTTACATGAGAAACACTTGGGGACAGCCCTTGGTTTAGCCATCACACAGGTAGAAACCCTCTTACAGTGGCTAGAGGAGACTGGGGGTAGAGAGGAGGGGGGAGGAGAGGAGAGGAGGGGGTAGGAGAGGAGGGGAGGGGGTAGGAGAGGAGAGGAGGGGAGGGGAGGGGGGAGCAGAGGAGAGGAGAGAAGGAGGCAGGTGGAATGGCTTTAGCAAATTTAATGAATTGGGTAAAAGTCGTTCATAATCCTGTCTTACAAATGCACGCATGCACACACACTGTACACACACTGTACACACACTGTACACACCCTGTACACACCCTGTACACACACTGTACACACACTGTACACACTGTACACACTGTACACACACTGTACACACACTTTACACACTGTACACACACTGTACACACACTGTACACACCCAGTACACACTGTACACACTGTACACACTGTACACACACACACTGTACATACCATCTTCATTGCTCTCGTCTTCATTCTCACTTTCTCTCCATCTCTCAATCACACACACACACACACACACACACACACACACACACACCACACACACACACACACACACACACACACACACACACACACACACACACACACACTTGTTCACACTGCCATTACAGTGTGTCAACGTTGTGTGTGATCGGCCAATGTTATCTTAAGGTTAGAATAAAAAGTCCTGCTTTTGTCCAGAATTAATGATCATAGTGTTGTAGATATGTGGTAGTAGAGTAGTGGCCTGAGGAAACCCACTTAATGTGTTGTGAAAAGTGTTATGTAATGTCATGTCATATTTTTATTGCATATCTCTGCCTTAATGTTGCTCAATTCCAGGAAGAGTAGCTGCTGTCTTGACAGGAACTAATGGGGATCCATAATAAACCCCAGGAAGAGTAGCTGCTGTCTTGACCGGAACTAATGGGGATCTATAATAAACCCCAGGAAGAGTAGCTGCTGTCTTGACAGGAACTAATGGGGATCCATAATAAACCCCAGGAAGAGTAGCTGCTGTCTTGACCGGAACTAATGGGGATCTATAATAAACCCCAGCAAGAGTAGCTGCTGTCTTGACCGGAACTAATGGGGATCCATAATAAACCCCAGGAAGAGTAGCTGCTGTCTTGACCGGAACTAATGGGGATCCATAATAAACCCCAGGAAGAGTAGCTGCTGTCTTGACCGGAACTAATGGGGATCCATAATAAACCCCAGGAAGAGTAGCTGCTGTCTTGACCGGAACTAATGGGGATCCATAATAAACCCCAGGAAGAGTAGCTGCTGTCTTGACAGGAACTAATGGGGATCTATAATAAACCCCAGGAAGAGTAGCTGCTGTCTTGACCGGAACTAATGGGGAACCATAATAAACCCCAGGAAGAGTAGCTGCTGCCTTGACAGGAACTAATGGGGATCCTAAATAAACCCCAGGAAGAGTAGCTGCTGCCTTGACACACACACACACACACACACACACACACACACACACACACACACACACACACACACACACACACACACACACACACACACACACACACACACACACACACACACACACACACACACAGGCCTCAAGCCATTAAAAGGGAATGGGGGGTTATCTTGTAATTAAAACCCAACAGGTCTCTATTCAGACTAACGTCTGGCCTTAAATGCCATTTCTAGTGCTCTGGCTGTGAAACTGAACTTAACCTATGGGGGGACAGAGGCACCGGTGTGTGTGTGTGTATTACATGCTTAGTGATACTGGAGGGCTACAGATATCCCAGATACCCTAGTGTTTGTAGGGTACCTTGCTAAGATTGTTCCCGGTGACTTTCCACTAGAGGTTAAATGCCTTAAAGGGATACTTGGGGATTTAGGCAAATTAGCTAGCATGCTAGCAGATACTCATAGACATCTAGTTAGCATTGGCTCGCAAAACCACCTCTAACTTCTTTCTTACTGAACACAGAAACATAAAAATAGTATCCACAAGTAGATAAAGGGCCTCAAAATTACACTCTGGCTCTATTTTCAATACATTATTGTGTGGCTTCCGCCAGAGAAAAGTTGACAAAAATGTCATGCGCTCTGCTAGCGGTAGCCAAAAGTCTTGCGTCCAGTGTAGCAGGTAAAGACTGACGGCCCAATGTAACTCTGTGTACACCAAATCTGTCCTCTTCATATTTGCCTGTAATTTCTGATCTCTCTTTTAGTGGAGTAGGACTAATAACCTACACTCATCCATTTTCCATTCTGTTCCCATCAGGGTCATGTTCATTAAGCACCAACCGGAAGAAAATAGACAGACACAGGGAAGGATTAGCTGGACTTAACTAACGCTGTTGCAAAACGCTGTTGCAAAACGTTTGAACACGTTTTCCATTGTGTGCCATTATGAACAAGACCCAGATATTCCCAACTGAAAAATACATGTTTAGAACGTCCCCCCAACCCAGTACTCACCCCTGCCCTTGGTGTGGTTGAAGTCTCCCTTGACTATCTTACAGGAGTGTCCGTCTCCGTTACACACCCCACAGCGGTCCTCCTTGGCTGACGAGCCGATGATGCCATCGCAGCCGATTTTCTGCAGACAGTAAGTAGACAACTTAACAAAATAAAGTACACAGGAAGTACTTAACATCAAGGAATATACAGGCTACGTCCCAATTATTTCTCCTTCCTAGCAAAGTTACCCTTCAATGGTTTAAGAAAGATGGAAGATGGAAACTATGCTTTTAGATGTGTAGGAAGTAGTAGACAATAGTACACGTCAGGAGAAGGTAGGATATATTGATTGGGATGCAACCGCACTCTAATGAAGTCCATCTCTGAATAAACACTGACCGTACTATCGGTCTACTCGTGGACTGCATTCTGACTCCAAAACAATGCTAGTGAAATAGGAAAAGGCTGTTCCGATCCTCTCTAACTCACTCCCCTTCCCTCACTGACTTCTCATCATGGATTTGAAACTATTAGATAGATGTACAAAACATCCCAATAGCTCCATCTAGTATGTCCGATAGAGTAGAGAGGAACTGCCACCTATTCAATCCTCTCAGATCTTCAAGGGCCAGTCAATAAGGACAGAGGAAGCAGAGGGACTAGGATCAGTTCCCCCCTGTCTGTATAATTAGTATGTAAAAGGAAGAAACATTATGAATACGACCCCAGAACACTGTGGTCCATGGTAAAAACAGAAAGAGAAGCTATAATACGTTCAGACATCCAAGGCCAGTGATATTAGTCTAGATTCACCAGGACATAACCTATTGTATGTTTAGGGATTGTTTAATCCTTCCCAGCAATTATCACAGAGTTTAATGATCTGTGTACTCACTAACAACTCCAATTACCCAAAGCCATTTACACTGCCAAGCAGCACAAACAGTAAAACACAAACAAGAATATTTACACACCAACAGACATATGAACGCAGTCAGTCCAGTGTGTGTGTGTGTGTGTGTGTGTGTGTGTGTGTGTGTGTGTGTGTGTTGTTTCCTGGACTGCCTGAGTCAGTAATACGCTGAATACTCTGTATAGAATCCAATCTGTACATCTGGATCATAGGAACTTGATGATTCAGAACACACACACACACACACACACACAATCTGGAATTTTTTTGCAGAAACAGACTACGAACATATGGACACAGAGAATCTGGACCAAGTTTGACTTTTGCTAATTCAGTGAGGCAGCAGTAGCATCATGTGGGTCTCCATTCTTACCCAGCAGCCTTTAGGCTTCTCTTCTGACAAGACTGACTGTGTTTTCACAACATTTCTGATTTTCTCTCTCTGTCCCCTCTCTGTGATGCTGTTTTCACAGCATTCCTAAATTTCATACAGAGTAGCTTAGCATAACATCAACTGTTTCTCTCTCTCTCTCCTCTTTCTCTGTTTCTCTCTCTCCTCTTTCTCTGTTTCTCTGTTTCTCTCTCTCTCTCCTCTTTCTCTGTTTCTCTGTTTCTCTCTCTCTCTCCTCTTTCTCTGTTTCTCTCTCTCTCTCCTCTTTCTCTGTTTCTCTCTCTCTCTCCTCTTTCTCTGTTTCTCTCTCTCTCTCCTCTTTCTCTGTTTCTCTCTCTCTCCTCTTTCTCTGTTTCTCTGTTTCTCTGTTTCTCTCTCTCCTCTCTCTGTTTCTCTGTTTCTCTCTCTCCTCTCTCTGTTTCTCTGTTTCTCTCTCTCCTCTCTCTGTTTCTCTGTTTCTCTCTCTCTCCTCTTTCTCTGTTTTTCTCTCTCTCTCCTCTTTCTCTGTTTCTCTCTCTCCTCTTTCTCTGTTTCTCTCTCTCTCTCCTCTTTCTCTGTTTCTCTCTCTCTCTCCTCTTACTCCATTTTGCTTTCTCTCCTCTTTCTCCATTTCAATTCAATTCAAGGGGCTTTATGTCTCTCTCCTCTTTCTCTGTTTCTCTCTCTCTCCATTTCTCTCTCTCCTCTTTCTCCGGGGGGGTGGGAGGGCTGAGAGAGAGGGGGAGAGAGGGGGGAGACACAGAGAGCGAGACAGAGACAGAGAGGGTGGAGAGAGACTCATTCCTCTTGTTACCTACATCCAGATGATGATAAATACGTAGCAAAAGAAAAGCTGAGGAGAAGAAGGAAGGAAACTGAAGGAGAAGACAGGAGAGGAAGAGGAGGAGGGAAGAGGAGGATACAGACAGATGAGACGAATAGGAGGAGGAAAGAGGGGGATACAGAGAGAGGAGAGGAAGAGGAGGAGGAAAGAGGAGGATACAGAGAGAGGAGAGGAAGAGGAGGAGGAGAGAGGAGAGGAAGAGGAGGAGGAAAGAGGAGGATACAGAGAGAGGAGAGGAAAGAAGAGGATACAGAGAGAGGAGAGGAAAGAGGAGGAAAGAGGAGGATACAGAGAGAGGAGAGGAAAGAAGAGGATACAGAGAGAGGAGAGGAAAGAGGAGAAAAGAGGAGGATACAGAGAGAGGAGAGGAAAGAAGAGGATACAGAGAGAGGAGAGGAAAGAGGAGAAAAGAGGAGGAGGAAAGAAGAGGATACAGAGAGAGGAGAGGAAGAGGAGGAGGAAAGAGGAGGAGGAAAGAGGAGGATACAGAGAGAGGAGAGGAAAGAGGAGGATACAGAGAGAGGAGAGGAAAGAAGAGGATACAGAGAGAGGAGAGGAAAGAGGAGAAAAGAGGAAGATACAGAGAGAGGAGAGGAAAGAGGAGAAAAGAGAGAGAGAGGAAGGAATAGAATAATAGAAGGATTGAGAGAAGGAAAAGAGAGAGGACAGGAAGAGGATGGAGTGTGGGAAAGAGACTAGCTTTAGTATGAGTGTGTGTGTGCGTCCATACATGTTTGAGTAAAATGAGAAGGTGACAGATTGGAGCAATCAGCCCTAACACTCCACCACTGGACAGTAGGGTACTAATGACAACATACTTCCTGCCTGGCGGCTAGCGCGCGCACACACACACACACACACACACACACACACACACACAGTCAATGTTATATGCTTTGCCATGACTTGAATGACTAAATTGATTAGTCAAATGATCTCCACTATGATTGTGGTCATATAAAATGATGCTAAGTTTTACATTGTAAATGTAAGGCAAAACACTTTTTATGGCCTGGCATCACTGTCCGCTTTTGCTGTCCAATGTTTGACTTCATTGATTAAGATAGATTACAGATGTAAGGATCTTAATTTGTTTGCAACAGCAGCAACAGGAAATATGAATTATTATGTGAATTATAATTAGCGGACATATCTGTAGGGGTTGATACATTTGTCGGGAAATTTCTAAGTGTAAATTACAAACTTCAGAAGCCTTTTTAAACCTCAAATACCTCAAAAGTTATCCTGCAACAGGGTGATCAAATTAAGATCCTATATCTGTAGAGAATGGAGACCTGCACACTGACGAACGCTTCCACTGTGTTTCACTTGGAAGTCATCGTCAGGCATAAAAGACCAAACCATTTAGATTTGACATTTAGAAGCGGCTGATGTATGTGGCATATGAACTGCTCTGCCATTTACATGAAACCAGCTGTGCAGCATTGTGACAAGAGCAAGTGAGAAGCATTATATTCCTTCACCTTTTCCTCATAGACGTCACATCTGACTCAGCCATGGCTCTGAGAGCATTCACCCTGCTAATGCTCTCTCTGCTCCACCAGGGTGTCCCTCAGCCACTCAGCCATGGCTCTGAGAGCATTCACCCTGCTAATGCTCTCTCTGCTCCACCAGTGTGTCCCTCAGCCACTCAGCCATGGCTCTGAGAGCATTCACCCTGCTAATGCTCTCTCTGCTCCACCAGTGTGTCCCTCAGCCACTCAGCCATGGCTCTGAGAGCATTCACCCTGCTAATGCTCTCTCTGCTCCACCAGTGTGTCCCTCAGCCACTCAGCCATGGCTCTGAGAGCATTCGCCCTGCTAATGCTCTCTGCTCCACCAGTGTGTCCCTCAGCCACTCAGCCATGGCTCTGAGAGCATTCACCCTGCTAATGCTCTCTCTGCTCTACCAGTGTGTCCCTCAGCCACTCAGCCATGGCTCTGTGCGCATTCACCTTGCTAATGCTCTCTCTGCTCCACCAGTGTGTCCCTCAGCCACTCAGCTATGGCTCTGAGAGCATTCACCCTGCTAATGCTCTCTCTGCTCCACCAGTGTGTCCCTCAGCCACTCAGCCATGGCTCTGAGAGCATTCACCCTGCTAATGCTCTCTCTGCTCCACCAGTGTGTCCCTCAGCCACTCAGCCATGGCTCTGAGAGCATTCGCCCTGCTAATGCTCTCTGCTCCACCAGTGTGTCCCTCAGCCACTCAGCCATGGCTCTGAGAGCATTCACCCTGCTAATGCTCTCTCTGCTCCACCAGTGTGTCCCTCAGCCACTCAGCCATGGCTCTGAGAGCATTCACCCTGCTAATGCTCTCTCTGCTCCACCAGTGTGTCCCTCAGCCACTCAGCCATGGCTCTGAGAGCATTCACCCTGCTAATGCTCTCTCTGCTCCACCAGTGTGTCCCTCAGCCACTCAGCCATGGCTCTGAGAGCATTCACCCTGCTAATGCTCTCTCTGCTCCACCAGTGTGTCCCTCAGTCACTCAGCCATGGCTCTGAGAGCATTCACCCTGCTAATGCTCTCTCTGCTCCACCAGGGTGTCCCTCAGCCACTCAGCCATGGCTCTGAGAGCATTCACCCTGCTAATGCTCTCTCTGCTCCACCAGTGTGTCCCTCAGCCACTCAGCCATGGCTCTGAGAGCATTCACCCTGCTAATGCTCTCTCTGCTCCACCAGTGTGTCCCTCAGCCACTCAGCCATGGCTCTGAGAGCATTCACCCTGCTAATGCTCTCTCTGCTCCACCAGTGTGTCCCTCAGCCACTCAGCCATGGCTCTGAGAGCATTCACCCTGCTAATGCTCTCTCTGCTCCACCAGTGTGTCCCTCAGCCACTCAGCCATGGCTCTGAGAGCATTCACCCTGCTAATGCTCTCTCTGCTCCACCAGTGTGTCCCTCAGCCACTCAGCCATGGCTCTGAGAGCATTCACCCTGCTAATGCTCTCTGCTCCACCAGGGTGTCCCTCAGCCACTCAGCCATGGCTCTGAGAGCATTCACCCTGCTAATGCTCTCTCTGCTCCACCAGGGTGTCCCTCAGCCACTCAGCCATGGCTCTGAGAGCATTCACCCTGCTAATGCTCTCTCTGCTCCACCAGGGTGTCCCTCAGCCACTCAGCCATGGCTCTGAGAGCATTCACCCTGCTAATGCTCTCTCTGCTCCACCAGGGTGTCCCTCAGCCACTCAGACATGGCTCTGAGATCATTCACCCTGCTAATGCTCTCTCTGCTCCACCAGGGTGTCCCTCAGCCACTCAGCCATGGCTCTGAGAGCATTCACCCTGCTAATGCTCTCTCTGCTCCACCAGGGTGTCCCTCAGCCACTCAGCCTGGGACGAATAATGAACTTCAGCTACTCCCAGTACAAGTCTACCTCATCCCAGACGAGGTGTATGTCATCCCCCAGAAGCTCACCGGTGTCGAGACTCGTTCAGAAAATCATCTGTACTCAGCTGGAGCATCACAGTTCCACGTCTCAATCCATCAATGGGGCGGCAGGTAGGCTAGTTGTTAAGATCATTGGGCCAGTAGGGTCTCCCGAGTGGCGCAGGATCTGTGTCACTACAGATCCTGGTTCGATACCAGGCTGTGTTGCAGCCGGCCGCGACCGGGAGACCCATGAGGCGACACACAATTGGCCCAGTGTCATCCGAGTTAGAGGAGGGTTTGGCCGGCCGGGATGTCCTTGTCCTATCGCGCTCTGAAGACTCCTGTGGTGGGCCGGGCCGGGCGTATGCACGCTGACACGGTTGCCAGGTGTACAGTGTTTACAGTGTCTCTCTCTCCCTCATCCCTCTATTTCTCCTCCTTCATTCTGTGAAATGACTGAGACTGTTCCTGTTTTTTCTGTGTGTATGTTTGTGATGGAGCCGAGGTATTCCATTGTACTGTGTAATGTGATGCTGGAGGGTGTATTGTACTGTGTAATGTGATGCTGGAGGGTGTATTGTACTGTGTAATGTGATGCTGGAGGGTGTATTGTACTGTGTAATGTGATGCTGGAGGGTGTATTGTACTGTGTAATGTGGTGCTGGAGGGTGTATTATATTGTACTGTGTAATGTGATGCTGGAGGATGTATTGTACTGTGTAATGTGGTGCTGGAGGGTGTATTATATTGTACTGTGTAATGTGATGCTGGAGGATGTATTGTACTGTGTAATGTGATGCTGGAGGGTGTATTGTACTGTGTAATGTGATGCTGGAGGGTGTATTGTACTGTGTAATGTGATGCTGGAGGGTGTATTGTACTGTGTAATGTGATGCTGGAGGGTGTATTGTACTGTGTAATGTGATGCTGGAGGATGTATTGTATTGTACTGTGTAATGTGATGCTGGAGGATGTATTATATTGTACTGTGTAATGTGGTGCTGGAGGATGTATTATATTGTACTGTGTAATGTGATGCTGGAGGATGTATTGTATTGTACTGTGTAATGTGATGCTGGAGGGTGTATTATATTGAACTGTGTAATGTGGTGCTGGAGGGTTTATTGTACTGTACAGTGTAGTGTGGTGCTGTAGGGTGTATTATATTATACTGTGTAATGTGATGCTGGAGGATGTATTGATTGTACTGGGTAATATGATTATGTCGAGGTGGCACTGAATGCATTTCTTTTTTTGGGGGGGGGGGGGGGTTGTGGTGTTTTTAGTGTAATGAGGACGGCTCATTAAAGGAAGACACAAAGTCAAGTATATCTCTCTCTCTGTTTATTTATTTGTTAATCTTGGCCGTCAGAACACTGAGGAGAAATCCCCTCTTATTGACCAATGAAAAGAGAGAGGATAAATCCAGGAAATACAAGATATGGATACAATTATTGACACAGACGTGTATCTGTGTGTGTGTGTGTGTGTGTGTGTGTGTGTGTGTGTGTGTGTGTGTGTGTGTGTGTGTGTGTGTGTGTGTGTGTGTGTGTGTGTGTGTGTGTGTGTGTGTGTGTGTGTGTGGCCTATGATATGTGTCTGTAGAGGGAAGCATGACACATAATGTCTCCCATGTGTAGGGAACCAAATGCTGGCTCAGCAGATGACCAGTATCTATTGACAACAGCTGGCTACTCCTTCGGAAACTATGCTACCCACACACACACACACTTTTATCCACCACTGAGGCTGTGGCTTTGAGTCCCAAGAATGGGCCAGAAAAATGGCCAAGACGAGGTAAGAATCCCCTCTTACAGTGTAAAGCAGGTGAAAAGACTGGCATTTAAATATGTCCATTTTATTATAATGATTACTATCTTATTTCCTTTGTCTCTCATACCTACTTTTTTTTCTTGAGACAATATCTTCTCTTCTGAAAGCTCCCTCACTTCCTCTATCCTCTACATCCTGTCTTCCATGTCTGTCTATTTTCTCATCTGGTGTCCCAGTGCTTAGCTATTAGTGTCAAGATGGTACTGACAGATAAGTCAGCTCTGCTTCTAGGACCTAAGATTCTACTGTATTTTAGTCAATGCCACTATGACATTGCCCCTCCTAATATTTATATATTCCTTAATTCCATTATTTTACTTTAGGTTGTGTGTATTGTAGGTATTGTTGTATTGTTACAGAAACAGGAAGTGGTACAATGCCACCATTACCTCCCAGCCAATTAAAACGTTGCCTTTGCAGGCCTGAGAGAGAAAGAGAGAGAGAGATTGAGAGGGAGAGAGACAGAGAGAAAGCAAAAGAGAGAGTGAGATTGTGAGAAGACATTTGGGAGCTCAGGACAGAGAGAGGGGGAGTAAGAGAGGGGGAGTAAGAGAGAGAGGGAGTAAGAGAGAGAAGGCATACAAAGATAAAACCCTTCTCTAGTGACCGACTGAGAGAAAACCCTTCTCTAGTGACCTACCGAGAGAAAACCCTTCTCTAGTGAGCTACAGAGAGAAAACCCTTCTCTAGTGACCTACTGAGAGACAACCCTTCTCTAGTGACCTACAGAGAAAACCCTTCTCTAGTGACCTACAGAGAGGAAAACCCTTCTCTAGTGACCTACAGAGAGAAACCCTTCTCTAGTGACCTACAGAGAAAACCCTTCTCTAGTGATCTACAGAGAAAACCCTTCTCTAGTGACCTACAGAGAAACCCTTCTCTAGTCACCTACAGAGAGAAAACCCTTCTCTAGTGACCTACAGAGACAAAACCCTTCTCTAGAGACCTACAGAGAAAACCCTTCTCTAGTGACCTACTGGCCTACAGAGACAAAACCCTTCTCTAGTGACCTACTGAGAGACAACCCTTCTCTAGTGACCTACAGAGAAAACCCCTTCTCTAGTGACCTACAGAGAAAACCCTTCTCTAGTCACCTACAGAGAGAAAACCCTTCTCTAGTGACCTACAGAGAAAACCCTTCTCTAGTGACCTACAGAGAAAACCCTTCTCTAGTGACCTACAGAGAAAACCCTTCTCTAGTCACCTACAGAGAGAAAACCCTTCTCTAGTGACCTACAGAGACAAAACCCTTCTCTAGTGACCTACAGAGAAAACCCTTCTCTAGTGACCTACTGGCCTACAGAGACAAAACCCTTCTCTAGTGACCTACAGAGAAAACCCTTCTCTAGTCACCTACAGAGAAAAACCCTTCTCTAGTGACCTACAGAGAAAACCCTTCTCTAGTCACCTACAGAGAGAAAACCCTTCTCTAGTGACCTACAGAGAAAACCCTTCTCTAGTGACCTACAGAGAAAACCCTTCTCTAGTGACCTACAGAGAAAACCCTTCTCTAGTCACCTACAGAGAGAAAACCCTTCTCTAGTGACCTACAGAGACAAAACCCTTCTCTAGTGACCTACAGAGAAAACCCTTCTCTAGTGACCTACTGGCCTACAGAGACAAAACACTTCTCTAGTGACCTACTGAGAGACAACCTTTCTCTAGTGACCTACTGAGAGACAACCCTTCTCTAGTAACTTACAGAGAGAAAACCCTTCTCTAGTGACCTACAGAGAGACAACCCTTCTCTAGTGACCTACAGAGAGAAAACCCTTCTCTGGTGACCTGTGTGTGTGTGTGTGTGTGTGTGTGTGTGTGTGTGTGTGTGTGTGTGTGTGTGTGTGTGTGTGTGTGTGTGTGTGTGTGTGTGTGTGTGTGTGTGTGTGTGCGTGCGGGCGTGTGTGTGTGCGTGCGGGCGTGTGTGCGTGCGTGTGTGTGCGTGTGTGCGTGCGTGCGTGTGTGTGTGCGTGCGTGTACCTGACACCTGCCATTGACACACAGGTCTGACTCGTAGGGTCCACATGGTGTTCCATCCATCACTCTCTCTGCCACCAGGATGGGGGCATCTCTCCCCACAGGGGAACAGAACAGGGCACATGGCTTCTCTACAGAGAGAACACACAAGGGGGTTAATAGCCTAGCGGTTACAGAGGCGAGCCAGCAACCGGAGGGTTGCCCGTTCGCATCCCCGGTTTTCCTATCGGGAAAAGAGCTGGCAACCAATGCCTAGGTGCCATTGATGTCACTGTGCCCTCGAGCAAGGCACTAAACCCCTAACCATGCACCTCTCCAAAACCTGTGTATGTGTGTCTTTCAGAATGGTTGAATTTAGAAGTGGAAGTAAAATTTAGGTTGGACCTTAGGTGCAATTGACCAATAAAGTGATCTCAACCAATTAATGATGGGGAACAGAACAGAGAACAGGGCTTTTCTACAGAGAGAACACACATAGGGGGGTTAATGTAATGAGGTGTCACCCTTGATTGAAAGCTCATATATTACGTAATGTGATGACATCACATGACCACTGGTGACCTTTGATATGCAAATGTAAAAAAAACGATTGTTGGCATCAGCTACCTGGTCTCAGCTACCTGGTCAGCTACCTGGTCTCAGCTACCTGGTCTCAGCTACCTGGTCTCAGCTTCCCTGGTCTCTGCTACCTGGTCTCCGCTACTTGGTCCCAGCTACCTGGGTCCTCTGCTACTGGTCTCTGCTACCTGGTCTCAGCTACCTGGTCTCTCTACATGGTCTCTACCTGGTCTCAGCTACCTGGTCTCTGCTACCTGGTCTCACTACCGGTCTAGTACCTGGTCTCATGCTCTGTTAGTAATTTATTTATTTTATTTAACTAGGCAAATCAGTAAAGAACACATTTTTACTTACAATGACAGCCTAGGAACAGTGGGTTACTGCCTTGTTCAGGGCCCTTCACTTTGTCCACATTTTGTTATGTTACAGCCTTATTCTAAAATTGATTACATTAAAAAAAATGTAAAAACCATAATGACAAAGCGAAAACATGTTTTTAGAAAAGTTTGCAAAGTATAAAACAAATCTAAAACAGAAAGACCTTATTCAGACTCGACATTTAGCTCAGGTGCATTTTCAGTTCTGACCTTAGTTATTTTATTTAGGTCTTTGTTTTAGTATGGTCAGGGCGTGAGTTGGGTGGGTTGTCTATGTTCGGTTTTCTATGTTGGTTTTTGAGTTTGGCCTGGTATGGTTCTCAATCAGAGGCAGGTGTCATTAGTTGTCTCTGATTGGGAATCATACTTTTTCCACCAGTGTTTGTGGGGTGATTGTTTTTGTGTCTGTGTTCCACACGGAACTGTTTCGGTTTTCCTTTCTGTCTTTCTATTTGTTATTCTGTATTTTCGTGTTCAGTGATTTTGTTCATTAAAACATGACGAACACGTACCACGCTGCACATTGGTCCGATCTCTCATACTCCTCGTCAGAGGAGGACGAATCCCGTTACATGCATCCTGTTTCCATTGATCATCCGTGATATGTTTCGACAACTTGAATGGATTCCACCTGTGGTAAATCATTGATTGGACATGATTTGGAAAGGCACAATACCCATCTATATAAGGTCCCACAGT
>NW_022263832.1:0-41625 GCF_002021735.2 Oncorhynchus kisutch
GGATCATGAACATGCTCCAACTGGACATGAACCCTTATGGCTGGGTGCTGGAACAGAGAAGGAAGAGCGCACACTTTTAAAATGACTGGAAAGACAAAAGCATCTTCATTTAACAGTTTTCTGGATTCTTTTCACCCTTTTTTTTCTTAAACTAAATTAGGTTCCAAATCAATTGCACATATAGGAAAAAATACATTGCAGATTCATTCGATTGTTTAAGCTGGTTTTAATTATAAGGACAGGAATGGTTGTGTCGATTACCTTTCATAAATTCCATGAGATCTTCATTCTGAGTGAACCTGCAGTGCAGTTTTTCTTCATCTGTAGATGACTTAATTGGGGCCTTAAAACAATGTCAGTTCAACTTGAACTACTTTGCAGATATGAAACAAACAGACAATCATAATATCAATACAAAAATATAAAACTCCAGTTCATGCTACAAACCAACTTAAGAGGTTTTCAAAATAGGGTATATTCACTCAAAATTCCATGACATACAGTAAGGCATTGTTGGGAGAATAGATGGATGCGGTTCAATGCATGAGTAATATAATTCACCAATACAGTGCATTGGGAAAGTATTCAGACCCCTTGACTTGGTCCACATTTTGTTACGTTACAGCCTTATTCTAAAATGGATTCAATTGTTTCCCCCCCCCCCCCTCATCAATAAACACACAATACCCTTTAATGACAATGCAAAAACAGGTTTTTAGAAATGTTACCAAATGTATTAAAAATAAAACAGAAATATAACATTTACATAAGTATTCAGACCTATACTCAGTACTTTGTTGAAGCACCTTTGACAGCGATTACAGCCTTGAGTCCTTGGTATGATGCTACAAGCTTGGCACACCTGTATTTGGCAAGTTTCTCCCATTCTTCTCTGCAGATCCTCTCAAGCTCTGTCAGGTTGGAATAAGGAGCACCGCTGCACAGCTATTTTCAGGTCTCACCAGAAATGTTAGATTGGGTTCAAGTCCGGGCTCTGACTGGGCCACTCAAGGAAATTCAGAGACTTGTCCCGAAGTCACTCCCGCATTGTCTTGGCTTGTGGGCTACACTAGTTCATTTAGCAGACAAGATTGCTTAGAATTCTGTGGCATTATTTTATATAAGTTGATAGTATGAAGAATATAGTTGAACAAAGCTGAATAAAATAGAAGTATTATTTTCTCCAAACGATATGGGGGAGTGGCCACATGCAGCAATTCTGTGTTGAGCAGTTAACAAAGAAACAGGTACGGCTATATGCTTCATTTAGAGTTATTTATGAAACTTTAGTTGTGATGCAAATGTTGGGCTATATATATATATTGCTTTTTAATACATTCTAAGGCTGTATGGCGCTACTCTCATTATGATTTTTAAAAAAGTTGCATGAGCTCTGCTTTGTTTTTTGCACAGGCTGTACAAACTCTCATTCACAGTCTGACAAGCACTTGATCATTCCTCAGATATCCTGGCTGCATCCCTGTGTGTCCGTAATGCTCCCTAAGAAAAATACATGCCTTTTGCGGCCAGTAGACATTGTGCCTTTGGGCTGAATATGATCATTATAATTCCTATGGACAGTCATGTGAGCACCTCTCACTCACATGGCTGTCCATCACGTGATCGGCTCTTTCTCACAGGCAACAAGTGAAGACAGACTCTGGAACGCAACGGCACACGTCCTTATCCAATTGTGAGGTGCATATTGGAAGAACTCTTTACTTTTCGTCAGCCAACAAGATGAGTAGGCCTACCGAACAGCAAAAGTACTAGCCTATGTCAATCTACTATCCCCTATAGTACAAAAGTTTACCTTATTCTATTCTGTGCGAAAAATAAATATTCCAAACAGTGTCATGACTATCTCTCTCTTGGTGAGGATCACAGGACAACAGATAGCCCAAACCCCCTCTCTCCCAGAGGAGAGGGGGAGTTGGGCCGGTTTTATGACTTAACAACAGGTTGTAAACTTTCTCTCTCTTGCACTGCAGTATGGAGAAGTTAAAAATTCCTTTGTTTCACTCCCAGAGAGAAACTGTCCCCGCCAAAACTTCAACGTCAAAAGATTGGACATTGGAACATTCGTTTTGAAATCCAAATGTTTGGAATGGTTGGTGAGGATACAAACAATAATCATGTCATAATTTATTATTTTGTGATGTCATTAAGGATGGTATAACAAGATAACTGTAACTCTGAGAGTGTACACATCCAAGTTGTCAGGTTTGCATCTAAATGTTGTATAAAATCAATGATTAACATACCTGTCTGAAAATATACGGTGCAAATACTTGGCTAATCCCCCCCTTCATTTTACAGCCTGTTTATTACTATGTATTTACTAGGTAAGTTGATTAAAAAAAATATATACGGAGTAACAATTGGGTCCCCGATGTCACCACTCATCTCTGATTTGCAACTGGGCACGCAATATCAAGTGCGCCTATAGGCTATTTAGTGTGGTCTCAATCAAATGATCCATAGCCTATAGGCTACAAATTGCATGCTTGTAGAAGCACAGAGCAAAGTTATATTTCTAAGACAATCAAATCAAATGTTATTGGTCGCATACACATATTTAGCAGATGTTATTGTGGGTGTAGCAAAATGCTTGTGTTCCTAGCTTCAACAGTGAAGTAATATCTAGCAATTCACAACAATACACACAAATCTAAAAGTAAACATGTATATATGTGTGATGGGATGTATAGACATTATGGATAGCTGGTGGGATGGTGTAAATAAAACTAGGCTGCATTACACACTGCTAATGGATATTCCAACCCTGAGCCCCGGCCTGCTCTGCGCAAGCTAATCAAAAGTGTTTGTGTGCTGCCTAAACAATGGCTGTGCTGCATAGGAGGCCTACGGTGGCAGTTCAGGAGGAGTGTAAGCCTACCTGTTTAACATATGAAATTAGGGTATATGCTGCTACAGCCATAGATTTGTCGGTCAATTCCTCCACCCACCACCCACTCTTTAAATAGCCTATCTCAGTGTCATTGAAGGGCTGTTAAGTTAAAACAAAGACTCGTATTGAGGGTGTATGAGAGGTTATCCCATAGGCCTGCCTTTAATTGTAAAAAAAAAAAACAACAACAAAAAACACAGAGTAAGCCTACTCTGTCTGGGGTGGAAAGTAAGGCCTAACTTTTGAAAGTAACATCACAGATAGAACTATGCCACAGATATTTCACCGGATGTATAAATGTGAAGCATCCGTTTGGCATTTCCACTCACTACCAAATATGGTACTGAGAGGAAGCCCAGTGGCTGGCAGTGGGAGAAGATGGAATGAGATGGATTTTGTCCGACATTCTGCAAATTCTCATCAACGAAACATTTGATTTCAATAGAGTTTTCTGTTCCCAAAACTAGAATCTGTTACGAACAGAGTGGACTAAGTTTTGTAGAAAGTGCCAAAGTAAAAAAAACATGTTGTTTAGGAGTGCAAAGGCAAATTGCATTATTGCACATGTCCATTTTAAAGTAGGTGTTCACTAATGGAATATGCAAATGCATGCTAGAACGCGCCAATAGGATCTCTCTAACTTGTGCTTGGCTCTGCCCACCTCGTTGCTTGTTCTGCTCTCTATGACTCATTTGTTCCCATTGGTTTAAAGGAGACGCAGGGAGTCAGGAAGCAGGTGCAGTCGGTGAGTTTCATAGGAACGAACATGGAGTAAATACAAGAACAGGAGACGTGTCAAAACAGGAAACAATACTACCTAATGGGTGATACAAAGGAGTGCTAGATAAAGGGGAAGTAATCAGGGAGTGATGAAATCCAGATGTGCCTCATGATGGGGCGCAGGTGTGCATAATAAGGGTTGCCAGGTGTGCGTAATAACGGTTGCCAGGTGTCCGTAATGAGGGTTGCCAGGTGTGCATAATGATGGGTTGCCAGGTGTGCATAATAACGGTTGCCAGGTGTCCGTAATGAGGGTTGCCAGGTGTGCGTAATGATGGGTTGCCAGGACCGGTGGTTAGTAGACCGGTGACGTCCGGAGCCGGAGTAGACGTGACAATTAGAAACGACAGGGTGTGCTCCATCTTGGGTTAGTTATAACAAATATGTGGTACCATTCTCAGATTCCTAATGACATCTCAGATTAAATTATTTGCAAATGGAGAGTTTCGTTGCAAACAAGACACACTGATTTGACATTGGATAAATATGATGAACACATAGGCCTATCTCTCTGTCCATTCTCAGTCTGTGATTAGAATTACATGACATTTTTATAAAAAGCAATGTTGTTCTCTGACCTGCAAATACGATGATAGCTTCATGCAATGATTTTACAATAAAGGAGATATTTCCACCCCTACTCTTGTCCATGGTAGTCTGCAAACCCAAAACCTGGCCCCAGCCCTGTACACTATCAAAATTCCTGCAATGCCATGTAATGCATACTGGATGAAAAACAATTTCTTAAACTGCAATCTAAGGCTCTGAACTCGGGTCTGTCCAAAAAGTGATGGTAAATGGTAGACATGTTCTCCACTACTGTTTAATTATTATTTTGGATATAGGGGAGGGTCACTTTTTTAAAATACTTTTTTTTGCATTTAGGCACTATTAGGGTAAAAATATATTTTGAGGGCCATCCATTTTCATTTCAAAGGTACAATTTTCTCCATGTAACCGTTACTATGAACAAACTTCACTCCCTCACCGCTCCCTAAAAGATGAAATCGGTGTTTCCCTTAGTCCTGCTTGGAACCAACGTCTTTCAAGATATGTTCGCCCTCTGGTTGGTATTGTAATTGTAACGCAGTCCTTTTTGAACAGACTACGGGTGATTTATGACAAGCATCCTGTACAGCGGAGGTAAAGAATGTCATTTTTTGGTGGCAATATCCTAGACTATTTGTATGAATGAAAAATAATGGTGTGACCTACTGTTATTTTATTTATTTCCTATTTATGTTATCGAAAAGTGTCTGGTACGGCCATTTCTTATCAAGAGAGATGGTAAAATATCTATATCTACTGTCCATATATGAAATGTGTAACCTGCTCAAATCAATCGGGGGGGGGGTGGAGTTATTTGTGCCTGAAGGCTACAGATGCGCTGGGCTACAGATGCGTTGGGCTACAGATGCGTTGGGCTACAGATGCGTTGGGCTACATTGGGCTACAGATGCGTTGGGCTACAGATACGTTGGGCTCCAGCTACGTTAGGCTACAGATACGTGTTGCAGTGATAGGACATAGGCCTAACATTTGAGCGAGCGAGAAAAATACTTTTAGCGCAAGCCCTGAGCCGAATGACTCCACTGCCCCAGCACAGAGAGAAAGAGAATTGCTCTTTTTCAGGGACTCACAAGGCTCAATTGAATGTCCTGATGCCGCAGGAAAATTCTCTGCCACAGAGGGATGAAGTTAAGACATCTGTACTTTGAGCTGATACTGTCACGCCCTGGTCTTAATATTTTGTGTTTTCTTTGTCACAAACTGGCTCAAAGCCCGTAACAAAAGGGAGACAACGTGGAGATAAGGAGTAACAAAATATATGTTTATTAAATAAGTAACTAAGTATAATATCTAACGGTATCAGTAATCACTAGTGTAAGTGAGTGTTTTGCATGCATGAATGTGATAATGCAGGGTGTTGAAAGATGCTAAAGCAAACAACCAAAAAAACACCAAGAAAAACAACCAAATCTATAAAGGTGTCTGCATGGAGAGAGTCTCCTCCATGAATAGGGAAGTGGTGTATTTATCCTGGGAGACACCGGGCCCAGGTGTTTTCCATGTAGCTGACGACCCTCCCAACTCCGCCCACCAGCATCCTAATAAGGAAATGACAAAGAGAGAATACGGCAGACAGAGTGGGAGGGTCGTCACATCTTTATTATTTTGGTCAGGCCAGGGTGTGACATGGGTTAATTATGTGGTGTGTTTTTGTCTTGTTTTTTTTGTAGGTCTTGGGATTGTGGTATAGTGGGGTTATCTAGAAAAGTCTATGGTTGCCTGAAGTGGTTCTCAATCAGAGGCAGGTTTTTATCGTTGTCTCTGATTGGGAACCATATTTAGGCAGCCATATTCTTTGAGTGTTTCGTGGGTGATTGTTCCTGTCTCTGTGTTTGTTTGCACAAAATAAGGCTGTTTAGGTTTTCACATTACGTTTATTGTTTTTGTATTATTTGTGTTTATCTTTGATTAAAGATGTATCGAATTAACCACGCTGCATTTTGGTCCTCCTCTCCTTCATCGGAAGAAAACCATAACAAATACTTGCAATCAGACTTCCAGTATATATTTAAAAGTAATCAGGTTAATTACAGTTGTGCAATAAGAATACAGTTATCAAGGAGAAAATATAGGGAGGCTTCAATGTAAAAAGATACTCACTAATCTAAGTCTATAAGCCTAGAAAATACCATGATGACATAGAAAATGTATGTCATCAGATTGGTTAACAATTGCTCCCATAAGTAAGAATATTTCCAACTTTTTCCTTCCCAGGGCAGATCCAGATCTCAATAATTACCATAATGTAATTACCATCACTCTGCTTGGCCAAAACAATGATACAAAATAATAAAAACATCCAACACTCTCAGAACTAAATCAACACAACTCAATCTAAATGACAGGAGTGCACATCTGTGTTGCTCCTGCTTTGAATCAACCGTTGTCCGGCAACAGAGTAACATAGTTATCAGTCAGTCCTTGCACCCATAGATCCATCTATGAATTTGAGTTACATTTCTCCAGCCCCATTCCTCAACCGTTTATCAAAAAGTGGCACAGTGATCACTTTGTTTCTATTGTTATTGACTTGTTAATTGTTTACTCCATGTGTAACTCTTTGTTGTATGCTCACACTGCTATGCTTTATCTTGGCCAGGTCGCAGTTGTAAATGAGAACTTGTTCTCAACTAGCCTACCTGGTTAAATAAAGGTGAAATAAAAAATAAAAAAATTGTTTCTATTGGAATTTGCCACTTTAATGAATAGGTAAATATATTTCAAGTTATCCATCTACACAAATAAATCAATACAATAGCTAAGCCCATTAAAACACCCAGGAAGAAGGGCCCAAGGAAAATGGGAGTGGATCTGGAGTAACTCAAAGGCGCAACTGCACATACAATACTGTTTAGAATATTAGACAATAGGCTCCCTCCTTCCCCACTCTCATTCTTCCAGTGCACTCCAGCCTTCACTTTGAAAGATAAATCTCTCGAACGAATAGCACATGCACTACGGCTGCCAATAAAACCACTCCCTTGATTGCAACAAAGTAAGAATCAATTATTTAAAATGGTAAGAAACACCAGAATTAACAAAGTGCTCAGCATATAAACGGAACCAGTCAAACCCTGTCCTTTACAAAAAATGGAATCTATGCAGAAGTCATCAATTGCGAAAGGCTCATCAGATGTAGAAGCTGGAAGGAATAGAGACAGAGGTTTGATACAGAGATGCAGCATAATATGAATATATGAATAACAATGTAACAATTTGGCAATTATTATTTTAATATAACATTGGTTTCAGTCAGTTACAATCCAGTAAGAGAGAATTGAGAAGTGGATTGAAATCAGCTATTTATTGGGTGTAATGTAAACTCACCAGGTGTTGTTGAAGGGCCATCAGTTGTTGAAGTGGTCGCTGGAATATATAGACAGAGAGGTTGGAAACTTAGCACAAGCACTTCCTGTAAAGTCCTGTAGCCCCCAAAATATGAGATTTGGACTCTTTTATAAACGCTCAAAGCCCCACCCGCCTTCGATCCTGCTGATTGGATTGTATAGAGCAGTACAGCTGTTTAAACTCCTATCACCTGCTCCCCTTTCTCTCCCTGAATGTTGACCAATTCCACTGACTACTTCACTAAACTCTTTGCAGTCCATAAGTCATTCATTTTCAATGGAGGCAGATCACCTTGATTTGTCCCACTCGTGTGTGTTTTCCGTTGTACCTTGCTGCAACCACCAGTTAATTGATTTAAAATGTATTTTGTGACATTTTAAGAGTATCAACTCGACAGCAACAATAATTCAGGAGGGCCGAGGTAAACTATTGTTTGCTAATTCTAGAATTCACACAATAATATTTTTGCATGGAGCACAAGCCACCAGCACAACTCAACATTCCAGATAGTGCCAAGGAAGCCCAAAATGTGTCTTCTGCAGAGGACAGGACAAAGCCATAATAATACTTGATCAGTCATAGTGTAAAAACTATTGGTCGCCAAATCCGGAGAAATGACAGACAATGTAAAAAACTGTTGGTCATTAAATCCATCTCGAAGGACCATGTAAAAACAATTGGTCCCTAAATACAATAAGGAAAAATACCAGAGTTTTGGTGCAGAAACGGGAAAATAGTGCTATTCAATGTTATCAAGTGATGTTGCACACCAGATGATGTCAAAGTGTATCCTGGTGAACTTGTCTTTTTTTTAAAATGTTTTAAACATAGCCATCAAGTAGAAGTAGCTGTAGATATAATACTTTACAAATGTATTTCCAAATACATTCACGTAAACTACTTTTTAAAAACGTTGAATAATTCTTTTGAAATGTATTTAAAGTAATTGAAATACATGAAATAGTATTTGAACCCAGGTTTGTTGAAAGTACCATTTGTCTGGAAGGCCCAGCGACCAGCGACATTGACATTGCTGGTGTAACTGAAAGTTGTGTCGTTGCTTTGAAATGACCCCGGGATCGAGAAGTAGTGGATGGAGTTGACTGTGTCATAGCCAGCCTAGAAATACACATATCATAGATCGTTATTATAATTTATTAAAAGCATCAGAGATAAAATACTATCCATACATAATTCACATCAGGAATGCAATTTATGCTCATGATAATGAATATAAACCCATATATTATTCTTCATGAAAATGTATAATATGCATTCATTCTTCTGACCTGAATATTTTGAGTTGTTGGTACAATCTCCCCATAGTTCATCAGGATGAAGGAGGATTGGCCACCAGCAATCAGAACCACTTGGAAGGTGATTTCCTTATATTAAGGAAATTAGATACACATTTTAATACATACTGTAGCCCCCTGTGTCATGGACCAATCTTGCCCATTATACATCTTATATCATAACTTCACAGGCTTTTACTAATCGGCTTAAAAATAACTAAGCATCACTTTAGCTGACAATAGAAACAGAGTTACAAGAAAAAGTCTTACTGTTCCAAAAGTGTTGTAGTAGGGAACCTTATCCCAGGTAGCAACGAAGACCCAATTAACAGAGAAGCCCAGATTTGGGAAGTACTGATTAATATCTTGTGTGGCCTGTTGAAGAACACTGCCACTGCTGTACTGCCGGTAAGAGATGGTACCATTCCGCCTGTTGTCCAAATCGGTCCAAAATGGAGCAATCAGATCTCTTGAGGAAAATGCAGGGAATCGGTATGGTGTGTAACTGGCAAATGCTGCATTGAAGGTCAGATGTCCATTGTGGTTCACCTGAAATGAAATGTCTTAATTTAAATGGAAATAAAGCCTGTATGACAGTTTAGACACAACTGGTTACGCTTCATCATTTGTTTATTTGTAAGGACAGATCTTTGGAGAAGATGGTTTTGCATCGCTTACAACACTGACAAGTGAAAGTCAATGAAAATCAGACAAAATGCGTGAATAAATAAAGTACATGCAACATATTGTATGGGACACTTTTAAATGTACTTTTAGAGGCCATTCAATACAATACTCATCATTAAAACAAAAGCAGTTTAGGTCAAAATAGATTAGACTGATAAAGGACATAGAGGAAGTAACAGTGCAGGCAGATGGTAATGGAAACTGTACTGTAGAGGCACAACATAGGAAATAGAGGAAGTAACAGTGCAGGCAGATGGTAATGGAAACTGTACTGTAGAGGCACAACATAGGAAATAGAGGAAGTAACAGTGCAGGCAGATGGTAATGGAAACTGTACTGTAGAGGCACAACATAGGAAATAGAGGAAGTAACAGTGCAGGCAGATGGTAATGGAAACTGTACTGTAGAGGCACAACATAGGAAATAGAGGAAGTAACAGTGCAGGCAGATGGTAATGGAAACTGTACTGTAGAGGCACAACATAGGAAATAGAGGAAGTAACAGTGCAGGCAGATGGTAATGGAAACTGTACTGTAGAGGCACAACATAGGAAATAGAGGAAGTAACAGTGCAGGCAGATGGTAATGGAAACTGTACTGTAGAGGCACAAAATAGGCTAGAGAAAAAAACAAAAAGAAATGGAGGTACTTATTCAAGAATGATCAAGTGTAATGTATTACAAAAATAAAGTGAATTAGATGGAAAATTGTGAAAAATGCACAACATTTCTCTTGAATCTTCAACATAGAAATTCTACCGGAAATAATTTACAGAAACTTGTTACAAATGATGGAGTTATCCATGATTCAAATTATATTTTGAAAAATGAAGCAAAATATTTTAAGCATGTTTTCTTTTCAGTCTCCTCTATTTGCACTGAATGGTGTTAACTGTAATGATTTCTTTCCTAATAATAATAATAATTTAAAATGAACACATTTACAGAAAGACCTGTGTGAATGCCAACTTACTTGAAGAGGAACTTTTTGAGGCAATAAAATATTTTCAGTCTTGAAAACATCAGGGCTTGACGGTATACCAGTAGAGGTACATCAGAACTTTTTTTGATGTACTCAAATATCCATTATCCATATTTTAATTACTCCTATACAAATGGTAGACGTTCAAGTTCTCAACCAGGTGTGATTTCCTTACCACTAAAACAGGACCCAAGTGGTATAAAGATCCAGTCCATTTTAAAAACTGGAGGCCTCTAATGCTTCAATGTTGTGATGTGAAAATCCTGGCGAAATGCATAGCACATAGAATAAAACATGTTTTACCAGATATTGTTCATTGCTGATCAGACAGGATTTTTACATGGACCATATATTGGAGATAATATATGACAATTACTTGAAACAATTGAACATTATGAAACATAGAAGATACCAGGCTTGGTCTTCATAGCAGATTTTGAAAAGGCATTTGATAAAGTACGATTAGAATTTCTATATAAATGCCTGGATTACTTTAATTTTGGTGAATCTCTTATACAATAGGTTAAAGTTATGTACAGCAACCCCAGGTGTAAAATAGTAAATAATGGTTACTTCTCAGAAAGTACTGAGCTTTTGAGTCAAACAAGGCTGTCCGTTGTCTCCATATCTATTTATTATGGCCTTTGAAATGCTAGCTATTAAAATTAGATCCAACAAGAACATCAAGGGGTTAGAAATCCAGGGGATAAAAACAAAAATGTCAATGTATGCTGATGACTCGTTTTTTCTTAAGTCCGCAATCTGGATCCCTGCACAGTCTAATTGAATTTGATTTGGAATGCTAAGCCAGACAAATTAAAAGTGCCTATTTATATAATGAATATGAGTTTGGGGGGCTAAAATTATTAAATATTAGCATTTGAAACCTTTCACTAAAAGCTTCACTAATACATAAATTATACTAAACCCAAAATGGTTCTCCAGTAGATTATTAAGAAAGGCTCAGCCTTTGTTCAAAAATGGCCTTTTTGCATGTATACAGATTGAAACTTCTAATTTATGACAAATTGAAAATGAAATTTTGTTTAAAGTATTGCCCTTTCTTAAACAAGCCGTACAAAACTGGTTACAATTTCAGTTTTATCCTCAAGACAAGATATAACAAATATTACAACAAATATTATAGTTAAACTCAAATATACTGATTAATAACAAAAACATTCTTTATAGATTTTCTTTTAAATGGTATTATATTTATTAATGATATTATGAATAGAAATGGAGGAGTTATGTCACATATTTAGCTATTGAAAATATATGGGAATATCTGCTCAATCCAAACTTACAACCAAATGGATGCAGTACTACCACAAAAATGGAGGAGGCAAGTGGAAAAGGGAGACGGTAGGGAATTTGTTTGCCTGCCATATATTAAAGATACAAATTGCCTGAAAGGAACTTGCATAAATAGAAAAATTTACCAGTTCCATTTGAGGACAAAAATGTTGACAGCTGCGCCATACAGGTTGCAAAAAAAAATGGGAAGAGATTTTCGATGTACCAATTCCATGACACATGGTTTATGAACTAGTACAAAAAACTATACTTGATTCAACACTTAGAGTTTTTAAATGTAAGTTTTTATATATAACTCTTGCCACCAACAGAATGCTATATATAGGGGGCATACAACAATCTCAGCTTTGTAAATTTTGCCTGGGAAGAGAGAGAATTAATAGATAATTTACTCTGGTATTGCCCCCATGTAGCTTGTTTTTGGTCACAGGTTCAGGAATGGTTAAAAAAAATCACAACATCCTCTTAAAATTAACCCTCCAAATAGCAGTGTTGGGCTATTTCGAAAGACATAGTTAGTCAATAAATAATATAATGATACTCGTAGGAAAGGTTTTCATCTTTAGCTCACAATTTGTGGTTACTATATGATTAGAAAGGTTAAAAAAAGGATCTAAAACATCACAGGACAATTGATAAATATATGGCACATGGAAACCAAACAAGGGTGGTCTATGGTGATAGATGGGATGGGCTGAGAGTGGCTGAGGGGTGGTCTATGGTGATAGGTGGGATGGGCTGAGAGTGGCTGAGGGGTGGTCTATGGTGATAGGTGGGATGGGCTGAGAGTGGCTGAGGGGTGGGATTAAAGAGCTGAGGTCTATGGTGATAGGTGGGATGGGCTGAGAGTGGCTGAGGGGTGGGATTAAAGAGCTGAGGTCTATGGTGATAAGTGGGATGGGCTGAGAGTGGCTGAGGGGTGGGATTAAAGAGCTGAGGTCTATGGTGATAGGTGGGATGGGCTGAGAGTGGCTGAGGGGTGGGATTAAAGAGCTGAGGTCTATGGTGATAGGTGGGATGGGCTGAGAGTGGCTGAGGGGTGGGATTAAAGAGCTGAGGTCTATGGTAATAGGTGGGATGGGCTGAGAGTGGCTGAGGGGTGGGATTAAAGAGCTGAGGTCTATGGTGATAGGTGGGATGGGCTGAGAGTGGCTGAGGGGTGGGATTAAAGAGCTGAGGTCTATGGTGATAGGTGGGATGGGCTGAGAGTGGCTGAGGGGTGGGATTAAAGAGCTGAGGTCTATGGTGATAGGTGGGATGGGCTGAGAGTGGCTGAGGGGTGGGATTAAAGAGCTGAGGTCTATGGTGATAGGTGGGATGGGCTGAGAGTGGCTGAGGGGTGGGATTAAAGAGCTGAGGTCTATGGTGATAGGTGGGATGGGCTGAGAGTGGCTGAGGGGTGGGATTAAAGAGCTGAGGTCTATGGTGATAGGTGGGATGGGCTGAGAGTGGCTGAGGGGTGGGATTAAAGAGCTGAGGTCTATGGTGATAGGTGGGATGGGCTGAGAGTGGCTGAGGGGTGGGATTAAAGAGCTGAGGTCTATGGTGATAGGTGGGATGGGCTGAGAGTGGTTGAGGGGTGGGATTAAAGAGCTGGGGTCTATGGTGATAGGTGGGATGGGCTGAGAGTGGCTGAGGGGTGGGATTAAAGAGCTGAGGTCTATGGTGATAGGTGGGATGGGCTGAGAGTGGCTGAGGGGTGGGATTAAAGAGCTGAGGTCTATGGTGATAGGTGGGATGGGCTGAGAGTGGCTGAGGGGTGGGATTAAAGAGCTGAGGTCTATGGTGATAGGTGGGATGGGCTGAGAGTGGCTGAGGGGTGGGATTAAAGAGCTGAGGTCTATGGTGATAGGTGGGATGGGCTGAGAGTGGCTGAGGGGTGGGATTAAAGAGCTGAGGTCTATGGTGATAGGTGGGATGGGCTGAGAGTGGCTGAGGGGTGGGATTAAAGAGCTGAGGTCTATGGTGATAGGTGGGATGGGCTGAGAGTGGCTGAGGGGTGGGATTAAAGAGCTGAGGTCTATGGTGATAGGTGGGATGGGCTGAGAGTGGCTGAGGGGTGGGATTAAAGAGCTGAGGTCTATGGTGATAAGTGGGATGGGCTGAGAGTGGCTGAGGGGTGGGATTAAAGAGCTGAGGTCTATGGTGATAGGTGGGATGGGCTGAGAGTGGCTGAGGGGTGGGATTAAAGAGCTGAGGTCTATGGTGATAGGTGGGATGGGCTGAGAGTGGCTGAGGGGTGGGATTAAAGAGCTGAGGTCTATGGTGATAGGTGGGATGGGCTGAGAGTGGCTGAGGGGTGGGATTAAAGAGCTGAGGTCTATGGTGATAGGTGGGATGGGCTGAGAGTGGCTGAGGGGTGGGATTAAAGAGCTGAGGTCTATGGTGATAGGTGGGATGGGCTGAGAGTGGCTGAGGGGTGGGATTAAAGAGCTGAGGTCTATGGTGATAGGTGGGATGGGCTGAGAGTGGCTGAGGGGTGGGATTAAAGAGCTGAGGTCTATGGTAATAGGTGGGATGGGCTGAGAGTGGCTGAGGGGTGGGATTAAAGAGCTGAGGTCTATGGTGATAGGTGGGATGGGCTGAGAGTGGCTGAGGGGTGGGATTAAAGAGCTGAGGTCTATGGTGATAGGTGGGATGGGCTGAGAGTGGCTGAGGGGTGGGATTAAAGAGCTGAGGTCTATGGTGATAGGTGGGATGGGCTGAGAGTGGCTGAAGGTTGGGATTAAAGAGCTGAGGTCTATGGTGATAGGTGGGATGGGCTGAGAGTGGCTGAGGGGTGGGATTAAAGAGCTGGGGTCTATGGTGATAGGTGGGATGGGCTGAGAGTGGCTGAGGGGTGGGATTAAAGAGCTGATGTTTGGTAATGTATTATTGTTATGTGACTGCTTTATATAAAAGTACCATGTATGTAAAAATGTGTAAAATGTATGTATATGTAGCAGAAATATCATAAAAAAAATAAAAAAAGATATTTGTACTCCGGGTGGTGGAGTAAAAAAAACACAAAAAAGCATGGAACATATTAATAAATACAGTGTGTACTACTATCACTCCATAATGTATGTAATGTATGTACTATCCCAGAGAGGTTAAAAACATTTGTTTTTACGCACGTGTATCTGTTGATACGGTTTTCCAAAATAAACAAATGGCTGTTCCAGGGTTATAGGAGGGGAACTTCCATCATCGGATCGGGAGCTCACTGTGTCTCCAGCCCCAAATGGATAGAGTGGGCCTGAGATTAACAAAATGGTCAGTTAATAACATCATTACAATTAGGTCATACAGCGATTATCTAACTATCTGTCACGGCCAACTTTCTGCATTGTCATCCTCACCCCAACTATTTTGTTGTTGATTTGGGTTATGCCACACACTAAAGGGAGAATAAACTCTTGGGATTTTTCAGCAATTCATCCAAAGTAAGTTTAGGTCATGGCGGGACACAAGATGCTTGGGAATTGGTTTTTAATTTGGGAATATTGACAAGTGGCAGTTGGAATGCAAGTGCACAATATTTCAATTCAAATTTTTCCCAAAACCATGTCAGACTGGAGGGATCACTATCAGACACATCACCAAGTGGCCATTCCATAAAGGGATTAGAGTCCAGGTGTTCTTTTAATATAACATTGGTTTCAGTCAGTTACAATCCACTAAGAGAGAAGTGGATTGAAATCAGCTATTTATTGGGTGTAATGTAAACTCACCAGGGGTTGTTGAAGGGCCATCAGTTGTTGAAGTGTTCACTGGAGGATATAGACAGAGAGGTTGGAAATGTAGCACTTCCTGTAAAACCCCGTAGCTCCCAAAATACAGGATTTGGTCTCTTTTGTAAACGCTTAAAGCCCCACTGATTTTAGATTGCGGCGGGACACGAGATGCTCAGGAATGGATCTTGAATGTTTGAATATGAACACGTGGCAGCTGGGATGTAAATCATATTGTCTGACTTCTCATTTTGCCCAAGCAATTCAGCCAAAGTGAGTTTAGGTCATGGCGGGACACAAGATGCTTGGGAATTGGTTTTTCATTTTGGAATATTGACAAGTGGCAGTTGGAATGCAAGTGCACAATATTTCAATTCTCATTTTGCCCAAAACCATGTCAGACTGGAGGGATCACTATCAGACACATCAGCAAGTGGCCATTCCATAATGGGCTTAGGGTCCAAGTGTTCTTTCAACATAAGATTGTCAACCTGTTGTTTTATGTAAACGATGCCGAGTCTCCAAGGCACTGTGTAATGGACAGGGCTGTCTCACTGTCTGGAGGCTACGATTGGATAGAGCACAATCAGTGCATCTGTTTAATCTACTGTTAGTGGGCAGGTGGACATTATTGTAATCCAAACCAAACCCTCATGTAAATCGTGATGCACAGTGATTGGCCACCCATCCAGTAGCAATCCCGCGTCACAACTATAACTTTATTGATCAAATCCCAGCTCTTTCATGACAACCCCACTAATATATAATATTTGTTATATAACATCTCATTAAGATAAGAGACGATTTCAGTCAGTTACAATCCACTAAGAGAGAATTGAGAAGTGGATTGAAATCAGCTATTTATTGGGTGTAATGTAAACTCACCAGGGGTTGTTGAAGGGCCATTAGTTGTTGAAGTGGTCGCTGGAGGATATAGACAGAGAGGTTGGAAATGTAGCACTTCCTGTAAAACCCCGTAGCCCCCAAAATACAGGATTTGGTCTCTTTTATAAACGCTTAAAGCCCCACTGATTTTAGATTGCGGCGGGACACGAGATGCTCAGGAATGGGTCTTGAATATGGACAAGTGGCAGCTGGGATGCAAGTGCATTTACTGCTTGTGAAGTTGCTAGCTAGCAAGTTAGCATAAACTAGCGCTAACTGGGCTAGTCATTGTCTAAATCAAGTGTTCCCAAACTCAGTCCCCGGGACCCAAAGCGATGCACGTTTAGTTTTGTTCTCTAACAATACACAGCTGATTCAAATGATCAAAGCTTAATGATTAGATGATTATTTGAATCAGTTGTGTAGTGCAGGGGCAAAAAACAAAATATGCACCCCTTGGGGTCCTGGGGACCGAGTTTGGGAAACCCTGGTCTAAATGACAGGCAGAAGCACATTCATAACAATAGTATGGTAACATCTTGTGGTCTAATGTGAATTACGGAGGGGGGGGGGGGGGGGGGTCAGTTACCGCAGAGAGCTATTTACCCCCTAGTACCCTACCCTGCTGCAACCACCGGTTGGTTTAAATGTAAGAGTAATGTGTTGCGTTGTCTCATGCTTCAACCACCAGTTGATTTTAAAAGTATTTTGTGACATTTCAAGAGTATCAACTCGACAGCAACAATAATTCATTACCGAGCCATGAGGGCCGAGGTAAACTAGGGTTGACTTCCATAGATTCGCTTTGCTCTGATTTGATTCATTTTTTGCTAATTCTAGTATTCAGAAAATATTAAGAGCACAAGCCACCAGCCCTCAACATTCTCAACATTCCAGAGAGTGCCAAAACCCAAAGCCCAAAACGTGTCTGCTGCAGAGGGACAAAGCCAGAAGAAAACCTATTCAGTCATAGTGTAAAAATGATTAGTCGCTAAATCCAAAAACATTGACATGATTGTAATCAAACCCAACCCTCATGTAAATCATGATGCACAGTGATTGGTGGACCAGTCAGTGGCAAGCCCGCGTCACACCTATACATTTACTGATCAAATCCCAGCTCTTTCATGACAACCCCACTAATATATAATATTTGTTATATAACATAACATCTCATTAAGATAAGAGACGATTTCAGTCAGTTACAATCCACTAAGAGAGAATTGAGAAGTGGATTGAAATCAGCTATTTATTGGGTGTAATGTAAACTCACCAGGGGTTGTTGAAGGGCCATTAGTTGTTGAAGTGTTCACTGGAGGATATAGACAGAGAGGTTGGAAATGTAGCACTTCCTGTAAAACCCCGTAGCCCCCAAAATACAGGATTTGGTCTCTTTTATAAACGCTTAAAGCCCCACTGATTTTAGATTGCGGCGGGACACGAGATGCTCGAGAATGGGTCTTGAATGTTTGAATATGAACAAGTGGCAGCAGGAATGTAAGTGCGTATTGTCTCAATTCTCATTTTTCCCAAAACCATGACAGACTGGAGGGATCACTATCAGACACATCAGCAAGTGGCCATTCCATAATGGGCTTAGGGTCCAAGTGTTCTTTCAACATAAGATTGTCAACACGTTGTCTTACAGTATATATACTGTATATAAAACAATATCTAAAGAAAGCCACACACTCTCTCACACACACTCCTATAGTATATGTAATACCACTTAAATGTAACTCAATTTTAGCTTAAATGTAATCACTGTAATCCCCAAAAGTAACTATTTATCATGAAGGGGCATAAACAATAACTACTAATGCTGCACACTCCAAGAAATGTACAAATCTCACCTTTCTGGTAAAAAAATATATAAATTGCTGCGGTGTAGTCACTTTTGAGGACACAAGCTCAAATACACAGTACAAATATGATAAAAATATGAAAATATGAAATATTTGATAAAAACTGTAGTTCTGGGTCGCCTCCCTGACCAGGGTTCTTCTTGCACGGTTGCTCAGTTTGGTCAGCGCTAGGCAGAGTCTGAGTAGTTCCATACTTTGTGCTCAAGGAAACGTTCAACACTCTAGAAATTGTTTTATTGTCATGACTTCCGCTGAAGTGGGCTCCTCTCCTTGTTCGGCCGGCGTTCGGCGGTCGACGTCACCGGCTTTCTAGCCATCGCCGCTCCATTTTTCATTTATCCATTTGTTTTGTCTTGTTCCCTGCACACCTGGTTTTCATTCCCAATCACACTACATTTATTTATTCCTCTGTTCCCCCTCATGTCTTTGTGTGAAATTGTTTGTTTGTTACATGTAGCCCAGTCCGTATTAGTCTGTGTTTGGCCCGTGTGTTTTGGTTATTTTGTACCATTCGTGTACTTTGGGCATATATTGCTATTTTCATTGGGTATGAATAAAGTGCGCCTATTATCACCCATCTCTGCTCTCCTGCACCTGACTTACCTTCAACCAGTAGCGCACACCCTGACATTTATACCTTTCCCCAGATGACCTCCGAGATGATGTGATCTACGGACAGTCCCTTGGCCTTCATGGTATAGTTTCTGCTCTGACATGCACTGTCAACTGTGGGACCTTTTATAGACAGATGTGTTTTATTTTTTTCCATCTTGTCCAAACAATTGAATTGGCCACAGGTGGACTCCAATAGAGTTGTAGTGACATTTCAAGGATGATCAAAGGAAATTGGATGCCCCTGAACTCAATTTGGAGTGTCATAGCAAAGGGGTGTGAATTCTTATGTAAATTTGACATTTCTGTATTTCATCTTTAAAAAATTAGCAAACAATTCGAAAAGCATGTTTTCATTTTATCATTATGGGGTATTGTGTGTAGATAGGTGAGCAAAAATGTATATTTAATCCATTTTAAATTCAGGCTGTAACACAAAGAATGTGTAACAAATCAAGGGGTATGAATACTTTCTGAAGCCACTGTATATTATACAGTATAACCAATTCCAATGCAAGTCAATGGAGAGTGAGGCATGCTCCAGTATTCTCCCTATTCCCCCCCTCTCTCACAAGTACACAAGTACAAGTACACACAAGTGGAGGCTGCTGAGGGGAGGACGGCTCGGAATAATGGCTGGAACGGTGTCAATGGAATGGCATGAAACACATGGAAACGATGTGTTTGATACCATTCCACTAATTCCGCTCCAGTCATTACCAAGAGCCTGTCCTCCCTAATTAAGGAGCCACCAACCTCCTTTGGTAGACACATACCACAGACATCCATGCACACCCGCGCAAAATCTTTCATTCTAATTCACAGATCTTCTCGAGTGACATTGTCACAATAGAAGTTAAATAGAAGTTATTTTAGGAAGCTTGTAGGCCAAGTTTTCACACCTGTAGTTTTCACACCAAGCATTCTTTCGGTAGAATAAGGAAGTCAAATCGATTCATCTGTGCTAGTTCAGGAACTACCACCTATGCCTCTCAGACTAAGTGATGTAATCTCTGCTTATTTCATGTTATGTAAGTATCTCATGACGGTTTCAGTTACAATTTAGTCCGAGTTGAAAAGTGGATTGAAATCAGTTATTGGGTGTAATGTAAACTCACCAAAATCAGCAGTGGTCACCTTACCTTTTGAAACAATGGAGGGGGGTCAAGGTGAGCTTAAAGCTTAAATTCACATGTAAAATACAAACACAATCCTCATCATACAAAGTGGATAAAGTACTTACTCGTCATCAACAAAAACAGCACAAAAAGCATCATGTGATTCCTCATTGTCACAAGCTCCTTGTCCATTCAAATCTAGAAGCAAAATGTTTCATATTTATCATCATAACCATGAATATCATTATCCCTTTCTTCAAAACTGTCTTCATTCCCATTTGACATGTTCTCTTCTACAAACAGATGTGTTAGAACAGCTCACCTGTTTCTGCACATTCACCCTTTCTTCTGTGTAGTTCTGTTGGGTTGGGACTATTGGTTCCTAGGTATAGTTTATACGTAGGTATGTTAAGAAGGTGGAATGTGGCCAACCCCCATAGCCAATGGCATACATGAATCACCCCAAGGACACTTACTGCAGGTTTTGGCACCAGGCTTATGTATTTTATATGTAAATCAAATGAATAAGGTGGAATAACAACAAATGGAATGCAATACATACATTTCAATTATGAGATTACAAAACAATTAGACCTAGACCTAGGTAGCTAACTGGTTTCTTAGCTATATTCACCTTCAATATCTTAATCAGGATCTTGATTTGCTGTAATAGTGTCACGCCCTGACCTGAGATATATCTGTTTTCTTTATATTTTGGTTAGGTCAGGGTTTGACATGCTAGTTTTTGTATTGTCTAGGAGTTTTGTAATGTCTAGTGGTTTTGTATTGTCTAGGGTTTTTGTATGTCTAGGGTTTTGTAGGTCTAGGTATTTGTATGTTTATGGTGGCCTGATATGGTTCCCAATCAGAGGCAGCTGTTTATCGTTGTCTCTGATTGGGGATCATATTTAGGTAGCCATTTCCCTTTGGTCTTTGTGGGTTCTTGTCTATGTGTAGTTGCCTGTCAGCACTCATTTGTATAGCTTCACGTTTAGTTTGTTCAGTGTTCATTCTTTTAAATAGAGAATGTACGCATACCACGCTGCGCCTTGGTCCGATTCATACGACGAACGTGACAAATAGAAAATAAAAGATTATTAGTGTCACACCCTGACCATAGTTTGCTTTGTATGTTTCTATGTTTTGGTTGGTCAGGGTGTGATCTGAGTGGGCATTCTATGTTGGATGTCTTGTTTGTCTATTTCTATGTCTGGCCTGATATGGTTCTCAATCAAAGGCAGGTGTTAGTCATTGTCTCTGATTGGGAACCATATTTAGAGCTATAGGTAACAATGCTCTGTGGGTGACTGTTGTCGTGTTCAGAGGGTCCATCGTTCCAGCCCAGGTTGGGTCAAGGAGAGGGATGGAAGCAATACCTTTACACATACATTTGTACACATGGGTGTACCTGCAATAATCTACCAACATGCATGACAAGGTTATAGCTAGATTTGTGATGCCTCAATTTGATATCATTCATAAAGCTTTTATTAAGCAGTGTTCATGTCACCCTTTATAAAGCACAGGTTTGTGTCATGTATGACATAGTGGGTTATGTCACATTTGACATGGGTGGTTATGTCACACAGTTATGCCACATTTATGAACCCTGCATGACATATAGTTATAGATGATTTGTGACATTTATGTAGTGCTTATTAAGGCTTTATGAAGCATTTATAAGCTACACTTCATTTAAAGTATAGAGATACATTTTAAATGTTAGCTTCACTGTACAAATACATATGGGGTTGACGGTATACGTAGCCTATAGACAGGTAAATAAAGGGATTCTGGCCATATTCTGGCAATTACACCTTTTGTCTCCTTGCCCAGATTCAGATAGACTTGTGAAGTATGAAGCTATGATGACTAAGTAGAAGAATGTTGTTGTTCATGTTAAGAATTTTAACATTCATGGACCTTTGTGACATGCAGTGCAGGTGTGGAACAATGCACAATAGATTAGACATGGGTACACAATGAGTTATGACTGACAGTTGACCTCATAGGATTGAAAGAAGAGCATTCTTAGTCATCATCGGTAGCGAAAATGCGAACTGGAAAAACACGTTGCCTCACCAGATGTGTGTGACCTTAATAGATGTGTGGGAGGCAGGTGGACATTTATTGGAATAACTGAGTCTAAAAGGCGTCAGTCAGAACATACCAGCTCGTAACTGGTACATACTGTTCCATCTCCAGACCTAGGGCTGTTATGGTGACCGTATTACCGCCACACCGGCAGTCACAAGTCATGACTGCAGTCAAATTCCATGTGACCATTTAGTCCTGGTTATTAGGCTTCTCCAAGCTCTGACACTGCTGATGGTCATTAATAGCCCACCAAACTTGCAGGGGCGGAGCTAAAGGGGTGCTGGCAGTTTGATGTTGATTGACATCCCATTTCACCTCTTGTTGAAAGAAGCATTTGTTTTGACATTCAGCAGCGCATTTTTCAAATTGAGGAAGAGAGAATATTAATGTTGGTTGCGAGATACAGAAGAATAAGAATAAGAGGAACATACAGAAGAAGAGAGAATATTTCCACAGCTCCACAAACTCTTTTCGCGATTGGCAAAAGCATCATATTTGAAGTACGTTTTAAGTTTTAGCATCGGGTTTGTTTTTCCTGAACAACTTTTATGAAAGTTGAGTCGCTGTGTAAATTAACGTTAGACCTTTGGCTCCATTAACAGACAGTTAATCAGATAAGAGAGATCGGTTCCCAATTTAGCCTCACATTGTGTCAACATCTGTGCTAGTAATACACGCATATACAGTGCAGTGTCGTAAGTTACAGTATACAAATGTTTAGCTAATATGGGGTAACTAGTAGGCTACAGCTGTCAGAGTTCAGCAAGTTAACATTCAGCAATTTGAAATCCATTAATTAACTCAGTTAGATTTTTGTCCTTGAACTCAAAATGAACAATTGTTATTATCAATCTGTTAACGTTACTCAAAAGATTACAACAATTCGCAGATAGCCTGTTTGCTATCGTAAAGGTGAAATAAATTATAGCTAGCTGTGTTACTTACTGCAGAGTAGGGCTAGCCATGATCTAACTAGTAACTTAGGCTGGTAGTTGATTTTAAGGCACAGTTATGATAATGGGGATTTGTAATTAAGATTGAGATTGGACTAAAATGTGGGTAATTGGATGCCTAGAGGTAAACATAGACTGTCTTGTTTTTGCATAGGGTCAGTTATCTCTCTCTCTCTCTCTCTCTCTCTCTCTCTCCCTCTCCCTCTCCCTCCCGTGTTTGTGTGGGCGTGGTTCCCAATCTCGGCCTGATTGTCTGTGCCAGCTGGAATCACTTATCTTCCCTTTATATGTTCTGTTACCAGTGTTTCTTGTTGTCAGATCGTTGTTACTTCTCTGAGTTTGTGTCGTGTGTCCGTACTCATCTCTCACCGCCCTTGTGTGGATTATCTGCTGTGCTCCCTCCTACACATCCGGACACACTCCCCTGGATTTCTCAGCACGCTATCATCGGAAGATGCGCCCTAGTCCCTGGGTCGGATTCCGTCTGAGTACAGTCAGTCTGTCCTGTTGCTGCTGTAAACTGTATTCATTAAACCATCGTTGCTTGCATCTTGCATCCGCCTCTGTATTGTCACAGGTACTAGGAAAAAGGTTTTAACAGCTCCTGGTATAAGGACAATTCATGGCTTGAATATTCTGTAAATCAAGATTAAATGTATTGTTTCGCTTATAGTCATTTTTCTCTGCCCATTACACCTGAATCTGCCTTCACATCACAGTCAGGGTTTTGTAACTGGAAAAAGGTGCTGCTTAAAGATTCTGGGTTTAAGCTCCATTCGAAGGCAGAGCATCATATCAATGCTATCTACGTATGCTTGGAATCAGCATAAAATGGCTATTGACAGCAACTCATCAATGTTAGATGTCATAAATGAGGACTGGAAAAAGTAAGTGGAGGAAAACTGTACATACATTAAAACAATTGCAGATGTGCTCCTATTAACTGCCACTCAAAATATAACGCAGAGAGGTCATGGAGAGTCTGATGACTCTCACAACAAGGGTCATTGTTTTTACAATCTTAGAAGAAATAACAAAGCATGACCCTCTCATAGAGAAAAGGATGAATGCATGTGGCAATGCTAAGTACACAAGCCACCAAATCCAGAACAAAGTTATTGAGGGCTTTGCTGAGATGGTACAAAGTCAAATAATAAGAGAAGTAAAAGAAAGTGCAGCTTTTATTGTAATTGCAGATGAAACCAAAGATGTAAAGAAAAAGAACAAATGTCTTTAGTTGTGAGGTACTACTACAACGGGGCCCATCCACGAAAGCTTTTTACACCTTCAGTTAGCTGAAAGCTTAGATGTAATCAATGATAATTGATTGCGTTGAAAAACATGGTCTGGACTACAGGAATAATCTTGAGGGGCAAGGCTATGAAGTTGCATCCGTCATGAGCGGAATGCATTCTGGTGTGTCTGCACGGATTAATATCAGTGCAAGATGTAATGCACAGTGTTTGAATTTGGTTCTTGTAAATTCTGTAAAATCTGTGCATGAGGCAGTTCACTTTTTTGCTCTCCTGCAGAAGATTTCTAACTTTGTATCTGGCTCATAGGTTCATCTGAAGTGGCTTGCAGTTCAGAAAGAGCTGTATCCACAGCAGCAGCTCAGGAAGCTACAGAGACTTACGGATGTAAGGTTGGCATGCAGATACATGGCAAGCCGTAATCTGAGGGACAGGCTTCCAGCAGTTCTGAGAGTGCCACAGGATATCACACTTGAAAATAGCGGTGATAGATCAGTGGAGGCAAGTGGCCTTCTTTCTCAGATAGATTTACATTTCATAGGGCTTTTGGTTACCTTTTGTAAAGTGATTGGTGATGCCAAATGTCTTTCTGACATACTCCAATCAAGGTCTCTTGACCTAGGAAGGGCTGTGGATCTAGTAGGTTCCCATACAGACACATTACAGGAAGGGCTGTGGATCTAGTAGGTTCCCATACAGACACATTACAGGAAGGGCTGTGGATCTAGTAGGTTCCCTTACAGACACAGTACAGGAAGAGCTGTGGATCTAGTAGGTGCCCTTACAGACACATTACAGGAAGGGCTGTGGATCTAGTAGGTTCCCATACAGACACATTACAGGAAGGGCTGTGGATCTAGTAGGTTCCCTTACAGACACATTACAGGAAGGGCTGTGGATCTAGTAGGTTCCCTTACAGACACATTACAGGAAGGGCTGTGGATCTAGTAGGTGCCCTTACAGACACATTACAGGAAGGGCTGTGGATCTAGTAGGTTCCCTTACAGACACATTACAGGAAGGGCTGTGGATCTAGTAGGTTCCCTTACAGACACATTACAGGAAGGGCTGTGGATCTAGTAGGTTCCCTTACAGACACATTACAGGAAGGGCTGTGGATCTAGTAGGTGCCCTTACAGACACATTACAGGAAGGGCTGTGGATCTAGTAGGTTCCCTTACAGACACATTACAGGAAAGGCTGTGGATCTAGTAGGTGCCCTTACAGACACATTACAGGAAGGGCTGTGGATCTAGTAGGTGCCCTTACAGACACATTACAGGAAGGGCTGTGGATCTAGTAGGTGCTGTGGATCTAGTAGGTTCCCTTACAGACACATTACAGGAAGGGCTGTGGATCTAGTAGGTGCCCTTACAGACACATTACAGGAAGGGCTGTGGATCTAGTAGGAGCCCTTACAGACACATTACAGGAAGGGCTGTGGATCTAGTAGGTGCCCTTACAGACACATTACAGGAAGGGCTGTGGATCTAGTAGATGCCCTTACAGACACATTACAGGAAGGGCTGTGGATCTAATAGGTGCCCTTACAGACACATTATAGGACTACAGAAGGTAGGGTTACATTGGAGAACTATGGAAACAGGTTGAAGAGATTGCAGAGCAACCCAAAGAGTACAGCATTCTTGAATGAGGATCCTCTGTTTGCCTTTGCTCAGACCTTTGAGTCAGATTTAGAGGACCTCAAACATGAGGTTCATCAAACCAAGCGGCTTTTTGATAGGAGAGAGAAACCTGGAAGCGACAGACTGTCTACTCTCCTTGACTTGGTTGTGTTTCTAGAACCTTATAAAGAGGTCTTCCATGAGCTATTTCGACTTTGTAAGATTTCTGTTGTTAAACACCAGTCAGCAGTGCTTCTTGCGAGAGAAGCTTCTCAGCTTCAAAACGGATTAAAACCCACCTTAGGACAATAACGGTTGATGACAGGTTGTCACCTCGGAATGCTCGGTGTTGAGTCAAGGAGGGCACGCTCCCTCAACATGGATGAGTTTGTGAAACATTTAGCCAGTTCTCACCAGAACCGCAGAAGTATGCTGTTTTAAACCTACCTAGGATCATTTGGCACTTAGGCTGTCCCTCTGGTCATGATTAAAACCTACACTGTGTAATACCTAGTACACTGACATTCTAAAATTATAAATCCCAAGGGAATCATGTCACACAGATTTAATTTAGTCTTGATTAAGCTAATTCCAAAACCTTTCTTTGCTATTAGTTAACATAATATATATGAGCATAAATATGATACTGTACGTTTGTAAAATTGATGATTTTTAAAATCCATTTATGCTTGATACCTGGTATGTCAAATTGCAGTCTGTTTTTTTTGTAAATAAACTATGCAATTTTTGTAACACACATGCTATCTTAACTCCATGGTGCTTGAGCTTAATTTTCTGAAAATACTTCGGATGTTCAACACTTATAGACCCAGATTATATGTTAATGACATAGGTACACTTCAACTGTGAGAGATGGAATCTAAAACAAAAATCCAGAAAATCACATTGTATGATTTGTAAGTAATTAATTAGCATTTTCTTGCATGACATATGTATTTGATACATCAGAAAAGCAGAACTTAATATTTGGTACAGAAACCTTTGTTTGCAATTACAGAGATCATACGTTTCCTGTAGTCCTTGATCCATGAATAATTTTGCACGCCCAATTTTTCAGTTTTAAATTTGTTAAAAAAAAAATGAAATATCCAATAAATAAATGTCGTTCCACTTCATGATTGTGTCCCACTTGTTGTTGATTCTTCACAAAAAAATACAGTTTTATATCTTTAGGTTTGAAGCCTGAAATGTGGCAAAAGGTCGCAAAGTTCAAGGGGGCCGAATACTTTCGCAAGGCACTGTATATATATATATATATATATACTGTACCTCCTGAACTGGTTTTGACCTTTTGCCTGTCCACGACCATTCTCTTGCCTACCACAGTGCAATCCCTTTTTGGATTTAATAAATACATACCATAAGGACTTTCTCTGAGAGCCTAGTTTATACTCAACATAGTTGTGTTAGCAAACTCTTGGTTTACAGGTCATATCAGGCCAGCAAGTCATTTTATGCTGTTTTACAGTCATGTGTAATTCCTATTGGAATCCAGCCAGAGTTAGGATATCCAACAAATGTATTTTAATTTATTTTAGCACCCACAACCTGCAATCTGAATGACTTGAATTCTGAGACTACCTTAATCATCTAAACTGGAACGACCATCCCAATAACAGGCCAATAGGTCGAATAACTACTAACAGATTGGATTAGTTTAGAATTATTTTAAAAAATCTTTGTGTAGCATAAAATTAATCAACCAATCAATGTGCATCCAAAAACACAGATATTATAACAAACAATTCTGAACATCACCATGTAAAAGAACAAACTGGGAAATGTGGTTCTATGTAGAACCCTTATTGCCTTCCAAAGAACCCTTTTTGCCTTCTGAAAAATCATTATTTGCTTCCAAAGAATCATCACAGAAACCTTTCTTCCAAAAACAGTTCATTATAATGTTAAAGGTTCTAGGTAGAAACCTGTGTCTTACATAGAACACTTGTCTTTCAGAAAGGGTTCTTCAGATAAAAACTGTTCTTTATAATGTTAAAGGTTTTAGTTAGAAACCTGTGTCTTACATAGAACGCTTGTTTTTCAGAAAGGGTTCTTCAGATAAAAACAGTTCTTGGTAGAACCCTATCCCTCCACAAAGAACCCCCTTGGAACCATTTTTTCTAAGACTGTAGGCATAACTGATTAATCTTTGCAGATGAATCCTTCGTTGACCCACAGCCAACCTCAAGGTATTCCTCAACAAGGGTCTTCTGAAGGGAGTTACTCTAGCCTGATCCTTGCACCAGAGCTACTCAACTTCTACCTGACTTCTCTATTTAATATCGGACTTGTTTAATGTATCCTTATCAGGGTGAATTGATTCTCATACAACACCTCAACTGAATCATCTCACTGAATCATCTCACATTGAATATTCCCACTGAATCATCTCACATTGAATATTCCCACTGAATCATCTCACATTGAATAATCCCACTGAATCATCTCACATTGAATAATCCCACTGAATCATCTCACATTGAATAATCCTACTGAATCATCTCACATTGAATAATCCCACTGAATCATCTCACATTGAATAATCCTACTGAATCATCTCACATTGAATAATCCCACTGAATCATCTCACATTGAATAATCCTACTGAATCATCTCACATTGAATCATCCTACTGAATCATCTCACATTGAATCATCTCACTGAATCATCTCACATTGAATCATCCTACTGAATCATCTCACATTGAAAAATCCTACTGAATCATCTCACATTGAATCATCTCACTGAATCATCTCACATTGAATCATCTCACATTGAATCATCTCACATTGAATCATCCTACTGAATCATCTCACATTGAATCATCCTACTGAATCATCTCACATTGAATCATCCCACTGAATCATCTCACATTGAATAATCCCACTGAATCATCTCACATTGAATCATCTCACTGAATCATCTCACATTGAATCATCTCACTGAATCATCTCACATTGAATAATCCCACTGAATCATCTCACATTGAATAATCCTACTGAATCATCTCACATTGAATAATCCCACTGAATCATCTCACATTGAATAATCCCACTGAATCATCTCACATTGAATAATCCTACTGAATCATCTCACATTGAATAATCCCACTGAATCATCTCACATTGAATCATCTCACTGAATCATCTCACATTGAATCATCCTACTGAATCATCTCACATTGAATCATCTCACTGAATCATCTCACATTGAATAATCCCACTGAATCATCTCACATTGAATCATCTCACTGAATCATCTCACATTGAATAATCCCACTGAATCATCTCACATTGAATCATCTCACTGAATCATCTCACATTGAATCATCCTACTGAAGCATGCACCTCCCCCATATAATAATAATAATACATTCACTTTTCCTACTAGCACTGACTTTGCTGATAACTACTTTATTGAGGGAAAATGTACCTGCTACGGTTGTGATATGTTGTTGTCTCACCTAGCTATCTTAAGATGAATGCACTATTTGTAAGTCGCTCTGGATAAGAGAGTCTGTGAAATGAATAAAATGTCAATGTAATTTCCTGTTTCATATAAATCCTCCTTTGACCGATAGCCAACATCGAGGTTTTCCCCCACATGGGTCATGTTGAAGAAGCTTACACCAGAGCCAATCAACTTGTACTTGTGTAATATCCTGTAACACTCTTAGCCCATACCTGACCTTTAACAATATCTCTTATCTTTATCAATTTATAAAAATGCAAAAGGTAGACTGAGATGCTGAAAACAATAGGTCAGGTATGGGTCACTGGAGTTAAAAGCGATTCATTGCCAGAATCTCAATCTAAGGTACTAACTTAGAAAAAAAGTGCTCCCTTGAACCATAAAGGGTTATTTGGTTGTCTCTGTAGGGGACATCTTTTTTTGGTTCCTTTTCACCAAGGAGTTCTTAATTGAAAGGCTAATTTTAGGGGTTCCTTGTTGGGTGAAAGGGTTCTACCTGGAACCAAAAATAGTTTTCCTACAGGGACAGCCGAAGAACCCTATCCGAAACCCTTTTTTCTAAGAGAGAATACAATCAAGCTGTCCTGGGTCTAGTCTCTCTTGACAGGCCAACGTGTGCAGTTAATCCTTCGTTGGCCCACAGCCAACCTTAAGGTATTCCCCAACATGGGTCATCTGGAAGTAACAAGCCCGAACCTTACACCAGAGCCTTTCCAATTCCACCGGACCTCTCTAACTTCTGTTATATCCAGTAACACTCTAAACCCATTTCCAACCTACTATTGGATATGTTACCTATATTTTACCTGTTCTGATCTCTGTACACATACTATTTTGACTTCAGAAGTGGCTGTTCAGTGAAAATGTATTTATTAATCCTCAGATAGTGAAGGGTGATCATTTGCCCATGGCCTGACCAACCTCCATTCCAGGTGTGAAAAGGTTTTATAACATAAATGCAATTGTGAAAATGTTTTATAATATATTAACACAATAAAACGAGTTGAGTCACAAACGTTATAGGACATATACTCTCTATTTGGCACACTGTAGCCTTGTAGGTCTACAAATTACATCGTCCAATTGGATCAGGTCTGCAGATTACTAAATGCCGATATAGGACAAGTCTTGCTAAAAATAAATTTGCCTCCTGGGGTTAACGAATGTGTATCCCACATGATGTAGCCTATGTTGTCAGACCTATTTCCACGCACAACCATCAAAGGCAACGATGCAGGGAGCAGAGAGAAGATACGAGGTCGAATTCTTAAAGGTTTACGAATTTTATGAACCTCGGAGGTAAACGTGTCCCCAGGCTATTGCGCACAGCCATATCGGAGACTAGCCCACAGCTGGATTTAAATTTATGCGTTGTCTTTTTCACACTTTGACCTTTTTCACTCGGATTTACAATGGGTCAAAATCAGCAAGCTCAGTCAAACAGCGAAGAAGAGTTGGAAATATCGACAATTCAAGACCTCTACAGGAGGTTCATCAATGAGTGCCCCAGCGGTTCGTTGCACTTGCACGAGTTCAAAAGGATGTTTGGGGTTCAAAACGATAATTCGCCAGAATCGCAATACATGGAGGGCATATTCAGTGCGTTTGATATGAATGGGGTAAGATTCTGAATACAAACCAGCAGACCTGGGTCAATTGCATTTACTGTAAATGATGTATGTACATACTGTAAAAAAACATGTTGTATTGGTGTAGCCCTAGAGTTATCATAGACCCCCTCAACTCAAGTGTTTTAAACTTCCCATTTAATTCATGAATATAGATTCATACAATTTTAGTACAATACTATTATTAATATTGCTTTCTAGAATATGGGTTTCCCAAAATGTGTGCTCTTTCCACATGCAGGCTAAGCTATTTGTCTGTACACTATCATGCTTCATTTGGCCGTATGCTTAATTAAATAGCCTAAAGGTAGATGGCCATAATAGCCCTCTTTCCATAAAGTGGGCCAGAGTGTAAAGCCAAATTAGTCGTTCCATCTCAAAAAGGACAAGAAAGAGGATTTCAACACCAACCTTCTCAGGTTGTTCCGGAATAGTTTTTGCATTCTTTAAATATAGTACCTAACATCCACATTTGACCATTGTTTTTCTAACAATGACTTAGACATCAAAAGCCACCAATGGACCCCCCACACCCCACGCCAATCCCACCCCAACAATGAGTATATTATCAGTTCTCTATGTCTGACAAGTAGCAAATGAGCAAAAGCTGTGTGCATTAAGGAAATAGACACCTGGCTTAAATAGAAGCCTGTCTCTAATAAGCACCTGTTGGGTTCAGGAATTTAATTAAATAAACACCTGGGCTAATAATTACATGTTTATGTTAACTCAATGGGGTTACTTATATATTATATGGATATGAAGTGCAAAAATGCTAATAGGTACCATTGACTTGCATTGGATTAGCTGGTTTGAATACCGAGCCGTTAAGGTGAAAAATCTGTTGAAGTGCCCTTGAGCAAGGCACTTAATGCTAATTTGCTCCAGGGGCACTGTACTACTATGGCTGACCTTGTAAAACAACACATTTCACTGCACCTATCTAGTGTATGTGACAATACAACATATTTTTTCCCCTAGTGTTCAGAACCTGGTAATATCAGGATGTAGGATGGGATAAAAACCTAACAACTTCCATTACTAATTTCTCTGAATGGGGAAAAAAACATCTACAAAATTCACTGAGAATACATTACATGTGATGAAGAAATAATACAGCTCCATACTACTTATCAGACATAGAGAACTGATACTATAAACTCGGTGTTGGAGTGGGATTGGCGTGTAGGGCTGTGGGTGGCTTTTTGACATTTCTTTGGATTCCTCACGTCTTACTCCTTGTTAGAAAAAAGTTAAGGTCCAAATCGTATCTTAGGTACTATATGTATTGAATATTCTATGAATCCTATAAATTAAAATGTCAAATTTAGGTGCGATCTATTAGCTTAATTTCTCAGAAATCAAATTATATTTCAAAAAATGATGTTGCAGGAATGCTAATAGTATCTGTTTTTAACTACAGAAACGACTTCAGAAGAATCTGAGTGGGTGTTACGGCCTGCTGAATTGACATGGAAAGACCCAAATGGAAATAGGGCCACACTTCCAACAAAAGGCCCAAGACAATGCTGTAGGCCAGTTAAGCTATCCCACAGTTACCACCAATGTAACAATTGAGGAGAAACAGTTGGAAATAGGCTCGATGCAGAAGTCTAAAAAGGTCTAAATAGGCCACCTGAAAATACATATTTGACCCAGGTCTCTTTCCCCATATTATCACAATCCACCATGATCCCATGGTGTACCTTTTGTTTTACATGTGCCCCACTGTCAGGGATGTCATGTATTTCTTACTTGGAGAACACATAAGGATTTTTATTGGATTTGTAGTTGATCATGATCGTTTGTCTGTCTCTATTCCAGGACAACACCATGGATTTTATCGAGTATGTTGCTGCGCTAAACCTTGTGCTTCGAGGACGGCTCGAGGATAAACTCAAGTGGTCTTTCAAGGTGTTTGACAACGATGACAATGGACGACTGGACAGGCACGAGCTGAGAATAATTATAAGGGTAAGGGTTCGGGCCGAAGTGCGACCTATGGTAACATTCTAAGCCAGTGTTTCTCAACATGGCTCCTGGTAGGAATGTGTTCTACAGCACATTATAGCTCATTATCAATTAGACGCTAAGCTGTGTATATCTGCTTGGGTAACCACTAAACTCAAAGCCTCTGAGAATCAGCTATTTATCAAACAGAAAAACAACAACTAAGTTGAATAAACACATTTTTATTGTAGATACTGCACTTTGCCCTTGCATTACCCATATAGTTAAGGTCATACAAAAGCAGAGTGCAGTATCTGCATTTTAGGGGTCATAGATCAAATCAGTGTTCATGGTTGATATGCATAAACATTACTTCATAATAAGATGATACGTCATTGCATTATCATTTATTTACCTACAACCTATTTGGATGGCTAACAAAAATACTTTAAAGCCATTTTTCTCAGATTCACTGTTGGCATAGTTACTGTATTGGCAGTATTGGAAGTACACTAGTTAGAATAATTCAAATTAATTACATTTGGGCCATTTCATTCAGGCTTCTTAATTGGAGCAATTTATAGGGTCATTGAAAAGCTGTGTGGACAGTGGCTGTTCATGATCGAAGTTGAGAAACCCTGCTCTTGGACTTGAAGGCTGTAGTCCGATGCTCTACTGTTCCCCCAAAGTGTGTAGTCGTATATGCCCCCTTATGGATTTAAATGCATTGAATTGGTTTAAAGAATATGGCAGGAATTTTCTCCAGCCGTCCTCGTACTAACCTATTGATTTAAAATGCACACATGTGGAAGGGTAGGAAATCTCTCAGACCCTTTGAGGAACCAAAGTCTGCAAAACGTAACTATAACAGTTGATTGATGTAACAGTCCTCTGTCTGTGATGTCTGTAGATCATCTACAAGATAAAGAAAGGTTCTGTCAGTGACGAGGCAGGCCAAATCCACCTTACACCTGAAGAGGTTTGTGACCGTATCTTCCAGAAAGTTGACGAGAATGGTGACGGTGAGTACTGGAGCACTTATTTGTGTATTGTGACGGCCTTTAGCTGTTACTGAAGCAGGATGGTCAGATATGTCAGAAATAATGACATAGTGAGACACTATTAAAATAATGACCCATGTATGGCTTGATCTACTCAACCGATGGCGTGGGAAGTGGATGAATTGTGACTACTTGTGAGATCTGAAAAAATTTGGAGTGAGCTATCGCCTTTAACTAATTCTTGATGATACAGTATAATGACAGAGTGGATACACATTAGGTAGAATAATAAGGATCTCCTTGTTGTCTTTGGTTCCAGGTCAGATAACTCTGGAGGAGTTTGTGGAGGGGGCAAAGAGAGACCCCTGGGTACAAAAACTCATACGCCTGGATATCAACCCCAGTTACTGGGTCCACCAGCACTTGAGTGACAGAAAACTCCAGAGTCCAAAACGATGAACTAAAATGTCAGACAGGGAGGAAGAGGACATTGGTTCTCTCTATTAAAGAGGATCTGAACCAAAACAATAACTTCTCTGGTTGAAAACGGCCTGTATTCATTATCATCGACTCTACTCCCATAATAGGATAACAATAGGATGATCATAAAGTCAGTATCTCTCAAAATGGGGATTTGCTAGATTTAGGAAATTAATGACGTTGCCAAATCCTTGGATATTTGAGGATTGTGTATGGATTTCAATTATTCCCAGCATACTCACTCTCCGAGGAGTCAGAAGAAAGCGGATGTTTCCAGTTTTCATGGATACAGTATTTTCAACTTCCATTTCCCCTGAAAAACGGATGTGGGGACTTCGCTCAGGGATCTTTTTGCACCTGCTGCATTAGGTTAGAGTGTCCTGCATGATATCCAATTGTAGCAGCAGAATCAACCTACAGGCCATTTCTTTACAGACAGCAGAAATTCCCAATTGAGTCATTAGCATACATCGCCTCAGGACTTATTTGATTGAGACCTTCTCCCACAGTGGGTTTTGAGAAAGAGGCGAGGAGAGAGGACACGAAGAGTATGCATTTGACATTCTCCCATTCAATTTGTCGGGACATGCTCTGCAAGGTGTCGAAAGCGTTCCACAGCAGTGTTGGCCCATGTTGACTCCAATGCTTCCCAAGTTGGCTGGATGTCCTTTTAGTTGGTGGACCATTCTTGACACACAAGGGAAACTGTTGAGTGTGAAAAACCCTGCAGCGTTGCAGTTCTTGACACAAACCGGTGTGCCTGACACCTACTACAATATCCTGTTCAAAGGCACTTAAAACTTTTGTCTTGCCCATTCATCCTCTGAATGGCACACGTACACATTTCTTGTCTCAGTTGTCTCAAGGGTTAACAATCCTTCTTTAACCTGTCTCCTCCCCTTCATCTACACTGATTGAAGTGGATTTATATGTCATGGAAAGAGAAGGTGTCCTTAATGTTGTGTGCACTCTGTGTATATGCCAATATCAAAATAAATGCAATACATTTTTTATAACATTAAGATAAGAATTGATACTGTAGTACATACCCAGATAGCACTTTTGGTTCCTTGGAAGTTGTGGAAACATGTGTTTTTGGTTTCCCATTAGTTCTGGGAACGAAGCCATATGTTTCCTGACCGGTACACCTGAATATTTTTTAAATGTTCTGAGAATGAAAATAAAAATGTATCCTGTTCAGGGAACGTTCATTTTTAGGTTGAAGGGAGGTTCTGAGAACATCTTACTATGGTTCACTAAAAGTTTTCCTGGGAGGTTTTATTAACGTTCTGAGAACAGAAATTATAGTTTATTTGAAGATAATAAAATAATGCTCTGAGAACATGTTTCAATAAGACTTAATCATATAAACACATTCATTTTTTATTGTGGCACGGTGTCAGATTCAAACCTATGATCTTCTGTTCTCTATTCATGGAATTATTCCACTGTGCCACAAGGATGGCGCTATCATGCCTTGTTTTTCTTTACTCATACAAAGCAGTTCAATTTAGTCTATTCAAACAGACCCCCATTTCAAAGGAAACAAGCACTCATTAAGTTCAGGTGTGGCCAATTAGTGGGCACAGCCAACACACCTGAACACACTTAACAAGATAGAGGCTAGAGGGAGTTTTGTTGATGCTGAGAACATAATGTATATGTTGTTAAATAACATTCTTAGAATGTTCTTTGAACGTTACTAATGTTTTCTTAATGTTCTGAGAACATGACTTTAAATAGAACCCTGAGAAAACCTTTAGAAAACGTTATGCTGAAGTACTGAAATTCCCACCCAAGAAACATGGTTCTCAGAACATTATGTGCAACCAGGGTATCCCATCAGCATTCCCAGAACCCTGAGGGAAGGTTGCATGCAATATAACCATAGGACAACCATGCTCTCACCGAGCTCTAAGAAACATATGGTTCTCAGAATGTTATGTGTTAGCTGGGTACCTTACATATTGTAGAAACAAACAACAACATATACCCAATATACAGTATGTCCAGGTATATGTGGACGTTTTCAATATATGAAATGGTAGAAACAAGTAAGCTTACCAGACAAATAGTGTAAATAACAGTAGAGACCACACACAGTGAGAATGTAGCCATTTCACAAATCATCTCCAGAGTTGCAGCCTGGATATTTCAATTGGTCACACTTTGTTTAAATAGTGCCTTTTTTTCACAAATAGCCATTTAAATACTTGATAACTGTTTTTGCTGGCAATTGAGTCATAAGAGATGGTTGGTGGAAGATAATTCACAAGAAGTTCAGGTAAATTATCTTTGAATACGGAGTACTGATATTTAATATGCTTTAGATATGTTTTGAATTTAGTTTTGAATCTTCAATATTTTAGAATCTTGAAATGTGTTCTTGATTTTGAATTCTTAATAAGTGCCAAATGTTAGTATGTGGTCATACTAAAGTCAAAATGGTTACCATGTTTTTACCTGGTTGTCTATGGCACTGCAATTGAAGCGAAAGCTTTGGATCGACCTGTAAAACAAACCTTCTGTTAAGGCAAGTCGTCCAGGTCCTGGCTCCCGAGGCAGCAAAGCATCCCCAAACCATCACACTACCACCACCATGCTTGACCGTTGGTATGAGGTTCTTACTGTGGATTGCAGTGTTTTGTTTTCGCCAGGCACAACGGGACCCATGACGTCCAAAAAGTTAGAATTTTGAATCAACTGTCCATAGAACATTCTTCCAAGGGTCTTGATGATCATCCAGGTGCTTCTTGGCAAACTTGAGTCAACTGTTTTGGACAACATGGGTTTTGGAATGGCCTAGTCGAGTTCATGCTTGAAAACCCACAAATGTCGCTGAGTTACAGAAGTTCTGCAACCAAGAGTGAGCCAAAATGCCTCCACAGCGATGTGAGAGACTGATCAACAACTACAGGAAGCGTTTGGTTGCAGTCATTGCCACTAAAGGTGGCACAGGCAGTTATTAAGTGTAAGGGGGCAATTACTTTTTCACACAGGGAAATAGGGTGTTGAATAACTTTGAGTTTACACATAACAAAAAGTGTTTATACTTAAAATAAGTATAATTTTTTGGGATATTTGTAAACTCAGGTTCCCTTTATCTAATATTAGGTTTTGGTTGAAGATCTGACAACATTCAGTATCAAAAATATGTAAAAATAGAGAAAATCAAAAAGGTGCAAATACTTTTCACTGCGCTGTGTATCTGTTCTGCAGTTTCAAAATGAAAGCACCTTCAGTATCTAGTCGACACATTTTAAGAGGTCATAAGTATTTGTACAAATTCACTTATAGTGTATTACATTTTGTCAAAATGTAGTATTTGGTCCCATATTCCTAGCACGCAATGACTGCATCAAGCTTGTGACTACAAACTTGTTGGATGCATTTGCAGTTGGTTTTGGTTGCGTTTCAGATTATGTTGTGCCCAATAGAAATTAATGGTAAATATTGTATTGTCATTTTGGAGTCACTTTTATTATAAATAAGAAGAGAATATGTTTCTGACCAGGTATACATTAATGTGGATGCTACCATGATTACGAATAATCATGAATGAATTGTGAATAATGATGAGTGAGAGAGTTAGAGGTGTAGGGGAGTGTATGTATGTTTATTACACAATAGTTTTTTCCAAACACAGTATCATACAATCATTGTAATGGTATAACTTGTGGTCCTGATTCTTGTGCTGCTCTGAATGGAGTGTAAGGTGTTGGGGATTGAGAAGCTATTTCATGTGTTATAACATATTAAAGATCTGTCTTTAATGCACTGGACAGGTTCTTTATGAATGCACACTTAACACAACTACTCAACCTGAACACGTGAGAAGGGCCAGGATTCCTAATTAACTAAAGGGATGGATAAGTGGAACTTTGGCATCTCAGACTGGGGGGAGGAGCTTAATGTTCTCACCTTATGTAAATAACTATGTGTGTTTGACCCAGGTTACCCAGAACAACCCTAAAACCTTTTTCAATGTTTTAAATGATCTTCTTTGTAATCCATTGGTGTCCTGTGAAGATATTTTATTGATTGCTGAGAATAAAATTCTAAAGAGGATAACAAAAATATTTTCACAACATGAAATGAATAAAGGGTCTGGGGAGTAGTTACCCCAGAAAAAAACATGCTTTCACAGCAAATAATTATAGCGCCCCATATGGGGCTCTAACATGTAACATTCCACTTTGCAAGGCGGATGTTATGCCTACCCTCATCCCCCATAGCGCCCAGATTCTTGAGCAATGGGACAATACTAAGAGTGTGTGGCTGCCCTCTGGTGGACAAATTGGGAAGTCAGACGTATAACTCCCTATGACAGAAGTCAAATAACAGAGACTGAGGCTTCGGTTACCCAGCTACACAATTTATTTTACAGTAATGTCATTCACACACCTTTTTAAATATGGTGAATAGTATAATATTATTTACCCAACTGCTTTCCCACTAGGTATATCCCTGTCACTTACCACTACACAGCCAGCCTGAGATAGGATCATCCAATAGTCTGACCCCTTCTTCTGCCACACACTCATTAGGCAAGGATCAAGTCGCAATCTCCTCCGAATCAAAAGCTGTTTCATCACCATTGGCTATCAGACATTCCTCAGAGCAAAAGATCTGGTCAACTAGTAACATTTCTATTTCAACATAATGTACAGTGCCTTGCGAAAGTATTCGGCCCCCTTGAACTTTGCGACCTTTTGCCACATTTCAGACTTCAAACAAAGATATAAAACTGTATTTTTTTGTGAAGAATCAACAACAAGTGGGACACAATCATGAAGTGGAACGACATTTATTGGATATTTCAAACTTTTTTAACAAATCAAAAACTGAAAAATTGGGCGTGCAAAATTATTCAGCCCCCTTAAGTTAATACTTTGTAGCGCCACATTTTGCGGCGATTACAGCTGTAAGTCGCTTGGGGTATGTCTCTATCAGTTTTGCACATCGAGAGACTGAAATTTTTTCCCATTCCTCCTTGCAAAACAGCTCGAGCTCAGTGAGGTTGGATGGAGAGCATTTGTGAACAGCAGTTTTCAGTTCTTTCCACAGATTCTCGATTGGATTCAGGTCTGGACTTTGACTTGGCCATTCTAACACCAGGATATGTTTATTTTTGAACCATTCCATTGTAGATTTTGCTTTATGTTTTGGATCATTGTCTTGTTGGAAGACAAATCTCCGTCCCAGTCTCAGGTCTTTTGCAGACTCCATCAGGGTTCTTCCAGAATGGTCCTGTATTTGGCTCCATCCATCTTCCCATCAATTTTAACCATCTTCCCTGTCCCTGCTGAAGAAAAGCAGGCCCAAACCATGATGCTGCCACCACCATGTTTGACAGTGGGGATGGTGTGTTAAGGGTGATGAGCTGTGTTGCTTTTACGCCAAACATAACGTTTTGCATTGTTGCCAAAAAGTTCAATTTTGGTTTCATCTGACCAGAGCACCTTCTTCCACATGTTTGGTGTGTTTCCCAGGTAGCTTGTGGCAAACTTTAAACGACACTTTTTATGGATATCTTTAAGAAATGGCTTTCTTCTTGCCACTCTTCCATAAAGGCCAGATTTGTGCAATATACGACTGATTGTTGTCCTATGGACAGAGTCTCCCACCTCAGCTGTAGATCTCTGCAGTTCATCCAGAGTGATCATGGGCCTCTTGGCTGCATCTCTGATCAGTCTTCTCCTTGTATGAGCTGAAAGTTTAGAGGGACGGCCAGGTCTTGGTAGATTTGCAGTGGTCTGATACTCCTTCCATTTCAATATTATCGCTTGCACAGTGCTCCTTGGGATGTTTAAAGCTTGGGAAATCTTTTGTATCCAAATCCGGCTTTAAACTTCTTCACAACAGTATCTCGGACCTGCCTGGTGTGTTCCTTGTTCTTCATGATGCTCTCTGCGCTTTTAACGGACCTCTGAGACTATCACAGTGCAGGTGCATTTATACGGAGACTTGATTACACACAGGTGGATTGTATTTATCATCATTAGTCATTTAGGTCAACATTGGATCATTCAGAGATCCTCACTGAACTTCTGGAGAGAGTTTGCTGCACTGAAAGTAAAGGGGCTGAATAATTTTGCACGCCCAATTTTTCAGTTTTTGATTGTTAAAAAAGTTTGAAATATCCAATAATGTTGTTCCACTTCATGATTGTGTCCCACTTGTTGTTGATTCTTCACAAAAAAATACAGTTTTATATCTTTATGTTTGAAGACTGAAATGTGTCAAAAGGTCACAAAGTTCAAGGGGCCGAATACTTTCGCAAGGTAATTTCGTATGTGTAATTATGGTGAGCATCAACATAGCACACCGTAGCTGTGCTGGGTGAATTTGCTACGTTTCTTCAATGTAATCAGTTTAGGTCTCGGTTTAATGTAGGGTGTCAAGGGTTAATTTCAAGTTAAATTCATGTTAGTTGGAAACAGAATCAAATATCAACCAATGTTGGAAAATATTCTGTCTTTGCCTGGTGGCATGTTGTTTTTACCCGTAGAGTTATATGCCAAGTATCTGTTGGCTAGGGCCCAACAGTACAACCCCATTATACTGAACCTATCCTCAGTTGACTGAATTACACCAAGTACAAGTATCTGTTGGCTAGGGCCCAACAGTACAACCCCATTACACTGAACCTATCCTCAGTTGACTGAATTACACACCAAGTACAAGTATCTGTTGGCTAGGGCCCAACAGTACAACCCCATTATACTGAACCTATCCTCAGTTGACTGAATTAACCAAGTACAAGTATCTGTTGGCTAGGGCCCAACAGTACAACCTCATTATACTGAACCTATCCTCAGTTGACTGAATTACACCAAGTACAAGTATCTGTTGGCTAGGGCCCAACAGTACAACCCCATTATACTGAACCTATCCTCAGTTGACTGAATTACACCAAGTACAAGTATCTGTTGGCTAGGGCCCAACAGTACAACCCCATTATACTGAACCTATCCTCAGTTGACTGAATTACACCAAGTACAAGTATCTGTTGGCTAGGGCCCAACAGTACAACCCCATTATACTGAACCTATCCTCAGTTGA